>NC_068992.1:7318324-7329559 GCF_001194135.2 Octopus bimaculoides
TATATAAATGAATTAGTATTTTTAGGTCATATCATATACAACATATAGACTGATATAGATCTCTTCCATTATATAGTAGTATGGTTACTATGTTGTCTTCTGGCACACTTAGCTGGCTAAGAAACCATAGAAGATTCTTCAGTATAGATTTAGGATAAAAGCCAAGTAATATTTGGAAACACTTCTTTCACAGAAGATAAATGTAACATGTCAAAGGCAGGAATTGAACTGAACAGGTTAAATTCAGGTAAGTAACTAAGTTTATTTGCATTCTGCAAGATGTATACTGGTATTGTTTGAACATTACTGCTATTAAAACAGTCTTAGTAAGCAAAACACACTTGTCTCTGCAAATATCTGTATGTTTACTTATAAAGTGCATTTGTTACTGAGATTCAGAATTCTTAAACTATATATATATATATATATATGAACATTTATGCAGTACTTTCAAAATAATTAGAGTAACAGTAACCAATGGGAAAGATTCTAGCTTAGTTGTACCAGCTTTTAGACATAGCAGCCAAATTTTCTTTAACTCATACCTTAACATTTGAATAAGGGAATGACATATAGGGTAATGTATTCCTAGATGGAGTTTATCTGAAAATTAAATGGGAGAATCATAAATGGAATGTCTTTGACCATATATCTGCTCAATCAGGACCAGTTTGAGACAGAACAACTTAGAGTAACATATAACCATTTCTAAGAATGTTATTCCAATTAAAAAGATTGTGTGTGCATATGGGTGAAGTTTCATGCATAAATGCATGTATCTGTGTGTGTGCAGGAACATGAGTATGTTTGTGTGCCCATGCTTATAAATGATGTGCGTATGTGTGTGACAGAGAGAGAATGAGGTTGTATGTATGAATGTGTGTAATCGGATTGTATGTATGTTTGTGCATATGTGTGGGTGAGAGCTTGTATGTTTGTGAATGCATGCATACATGTGTGCATATGTACATGTACATATTCTGCTGCTTATACAGATGTATATGCTCATATGAGAATGTGATTATGTGTGTGTGTTTATGTGTTTTGCACATGATGTGTGTACATTTGTGTGAAGTGGGATTTTGTGTGTAAATAAAAGCATTTTCATTAATCTGGTTAGACAAATAATTTATCATCGTTTATAAAACAAATCCTGACAAGTTATAAATGTTTTGAGTTGCATACAACAATGAAACTTCTACATGGTCATTGAATTTGCTGGAAATGACAACCAAACTTCCCATGATTCACCCTAGAATTTTCTTTTAAATTAAATATAATTGCATAATATAGTCCTGGTTATCCTATTTCTGAATAAAAACTAGATTGTCACAGTTGATCCCTGGTCTGCAGTTGATCATCAGGACTAACCAGGGGCTTAGCAGCAACAACAACATTTATGGCAGAGGCAGTGTGTGAACCTCTACAGATTCACTGACTTGCTAGAAATAACAGCTAAATCTCTTTCAAACCACATTCTACTATTTTAGAAAATATAAGTTGGCTAATGTAGTCTAGGGTACATTATTCCTGAAAAGAGTATAGTTGCAGCTAAAATGCCTTTCATCATAAGTTTTCTCAATTAAGACTGAACTGGGGTTATACAACAACAACAATTTTTTTAAAGACAATTAAGCTATTCATCTGTTACTGGGTTGATTGCAGGACCAAATAGATTGAAGTACTTTGCAGAAGATAGCAGCATAATGTTTGCAAGGATCTTCCACAACTTTATTTGCTCCAGCGAAAGGTTCCAGGATCTCATCTCAAACTCCATCCAGTACACTAACTTCTTTACCTATGCCACTAAACCTGCTAGAAACAGCAGCCAATGCACTATGAAATTAAACTTCTTGAAAAAGAAAGGATGTAGTGAAAGTATAGTTCGAAATGCTCCCTAAAAAAGACAAAATGTGAACTTGAAGATGTGTCAAAACTATGGTGGTGGACAATGTGTTCAGATGAAAAAATGCCTTAGTCTACACCCCATCAGAGTTAAGAGTTCCCCAAACTTTATTCTTTAAGTGTTTATATCATAAACCCTTAAATACAAGCAATGTAAAAGGCCTTTAAACTATTACTCAGTATATTAGGAAAAGAAAATTGATATCTCTTGAAATCAACTTAAAAATATAAGTATATATTGGATGACATAATCTCAGGTACACTGTCTAAAAGAAAGATGGGAGATGAACACAACTGGAATTTCTTTGATCATAAATCGGCACAATCAAGATGACATGCAGTTAAACAACAACATCAACAACAACATCCCTTAGATGCTATACATTCAATGGTTTCAACTGCAAAATTGTTATATAGGTATGTATGATTTTCAGTGACTGGCTTCTTATCTTTTTCATTACAGGAATACATGTGGGGTACCAAAAGGTTTTTGCTTGCAAGTGGGCTACTAGAAGTCTCATTGTTTTAATCGTACATTTATTAGGTATATTCTTAATCAGCATAATTGAATTATTGCCTCTCATTTTATTGCATACAAGGAATGGTAATTTCCTGGAAGCTCTCTGATTTTAATGGCTCTGTCTATTACTAGTTAATATCTTAATCTTGGCCATGTTCAACTTCGAACTCTATCATTTACATCTATAATTAGTTCTTATTAAGCATAGCTAGATTAATTCTACAATAAAAACCATGATTGATATTGTAATTAAGAATCTCTTCTTCAATATATCTTCAGTGTTATCTTTGTAGCAATTAATAATGGTGCTGTTTTGTCAATCATCTGAGATAATGGCTTCCTACGCAATTGGATTGACTAATAGATCATGAATATAGATAAGTGAACTTACTACTAGAACTCTTAGTGACACCAGGTAGTGTGGACCAACAAATATTCAGTGGAATAAAGTACACCAAATAGAATAAATTCAAGGGATTAGAAGAAAAAGTAATTCTAAAAGCTAATCCTTTTAATGGAGGTGAAAATCTAATTGTTCCTTGTATAATTATTTTAATTTCTCATAAAAAGTTGGGATGTAATTGATTAAGCAGTAAACTTTTATGCTTAAGTCCTTCTCCGATGAAGACTCTTGTACAGTACGAGTATAGATACACACAGAAGTGCACTACAAATACACACACATGCTCACACATACATGAATTCAAATATTAAGATGTTAATGTCAATAAAAAGCCTCTAATAAAAGCATAATGTTGACCATGTTGATACTTGCATATTAAATAATTTCTCATCAAAACGAATGCAATTAATTAAAAATCTATATAGACAGGTGGAGGACAAAATCAATCAGTAAAGTCTTTGACAAGATGCCTTGTATTTATTTAAATCCCTTTATGCTCTCACTTTAAATTTTACTGAGGTTCACCTTTTGCCTTTCATCCTTCTGAGGTTGTTGGAATAAGTTCTGAACAATAAGATAATTACTAGAGTTATTGTAATGGACTTTGTAATTCCCTATACCATTTCCATGGCAACGCCACATCTAATGACTGATGTCAGTAAAAGAATATATGCTCAATATTACAAACTCGTTTAGGAAATATAATTAAATTCTTTTGACTAAAGGAAAAGAGATGTTGTTGTGTGAATGGTTTCCTCATTAGAGTATGCAAATCTTAAAGGTCATCTTAATGAAATTTAGTTAATGGATTCTGTGTACAATATGTCTCATCATATACAAGCTAAGTATTGTGCTCTGCCTTAAATATACTCTTCTGTGAGTAATGAACATAGTACTTAATTATATCGACTTTATACTATAGAGTAACAATAACATTTAGGCACATAGAAACTGTGCAGAGGCCTGTTGCGAATGTGTGAGTGTGTATATATATATATAAATTATATTATATGTATATCATATTATGTTATAGTACACATATATTATAGCATGTACATAGGTTTGCATGTGTGATAAAATGTGTACCATTGAGAGCTTTCTTGCGTTTTTCTTTTGTATAAAATATATAAGCAATATACATTATGATTACACTTAACAAGCACCTACTTTATTTTTGTTTACTTTTACACCACAATTGGTGAGCCCTACTTATAGATCTCCAGTGGACCAACCATTGATTCATTGCATTTCAGATGGTGATTGTGACAAGGGAGTGTTAGTAACTTAGTGTGGAAGAAATATCACAAGAAACTTTGTCTGAATAGCACTGGTTTTAGGGGTTTCCTGCTGATATCTACCTCTCATAAATATATATCAGTGATGCATGTGTGTGTGCGTGACAGACAGACAGACATCCATGCAGCCTCCATATAATACAGCTAGTATGATTCTACATTATTACGTAATGCATGATGATAAAACTGTATTCAATCTTTATCTGTTCTGAACTGACTGTATTTTCACAAAGAAGCTTCTATGTAGTCACTGAACTTGCAAGAAGTAGCAGTCAAATCTCATTCAAATTATATCATAAAAAGAACACACTGAATAATCTAATCCTAGATAAACTATATCTGAAACAAAACAAAACGATAGGATGGTCACAGCTTGATGAGGGCCAATGTGGAGTTAAACAACATAAACAACAACAAGGACAAATTGAATCTATAATCCTAGATGAATGGTTACAGATTGAATGCTCTTGATTATGTCTGTTAGCACTAAAATTAATAATTTAATTAAAGAGTTAGATTGTAAGTATCCTTTTAATTGAAACAAATTATGAAATACGTATTTCATGTTGATTTTGCATCACAAAATGAATAGCAATGTTAGAAATGGCTGCCAAATGTCCTTCGAATCCTATCCTTTCATCTTAAAAAGGAAGGTCATTTTATATAATGTAGTCTTAGATACTTCTAAAAAAATATGGGACAGTCATGGCTGGAGCATCTTTGACTATAGGTTTGCTCAGTTGGTGTTAACCTATGGCTGAACAACAATAACAACAACCTCATAAATACCAGTTTATTCTTAATGAGTTCTTTCTTGCATAATAAACTGCTGTTTGTAATACGTAGTTCTTCTAACATTAATTAAGTACATTTTTTTTAATTGATTGATTGAATCTTTTTCATTTTTTTTTTTTCTTTTCATGTGATGGTAGCCAATTCTGTATGAAATTTATCTTCTGCAAGGTTTTATGGCTCTGTCTTTGTTGTTGTATCACTTATTTATGTAAAATATTTTTTAAAGTCCAGTCTCATACAAAAATTCTAGCATTACTGTCAAATTGGTAGCGTTCATTTACTTTTTGAATTGGTTCTGGCAGGATGGCTGTAACCATGATGGTGCCACATCCATCTTCTTTGTTCGTTTTCTACAAGAATTTGATTCAAGATGAATTTTCTTCTTCAAATAATTTTGGACAAGTGTTTTCTACTGTAGCTTCAGATTGTTGGTCCTTGCCTTGTGAATGCAGAAACTGTATAATAGTTTAAAAAAACTATTTGAAAGTTCATTGTGTGTGTGTGTGTGTGTGTGTGTGTGTGTGTGTGTGTGTGTGTGTGTATTAGTAAGGAATTTAATAAACTGGTACATCAAAGTCCCTTGTTGCATTTATTCTGCTCGAGTTGCACAGACAGTCCTTTGTCACACTCTTGTAATTGAAAATGCAGGATTGGACAAGTTCACAAAATCCAATATTATAAGAAAAATAAAATATATAGGATCTGTCCATGAAAATTTAAGAAAATAGCTGGATTTTTTCTTTATATAGGGATTAAGAATAACCTGCTGTTAATTTTGGTAAATAACAGCCTATATTATGTAAATATCGTTATAATTTATGTAAAATGCATTTATAATATTTCTTCAGTTTCCTTTTAATTTTTGCCTTGAGTGTAATCCAATGACCATTTTTGTTTATGATTTGGTTTGACTGCTCGTTATAGGTTTTCTTAATTTGTAAAATATTTACTCATTCTTAGAAAAATTGCTACATACACAAAATTTATTTTCCTTTGTGCTTGTTCTGTCTAAAATATTTACTCTTTTACCATTTTGATGAAGTAACTTCTAATGTTAAAAAGGTTGCCAATTCTTTTTCTATCTCTCATTGTTACCAAGGAAAGCAAGATATCTGTTTCCACCCCTTTATCATGCTTTAACACTAACTTCTCATCACCTATAAATCAACCTTCCTCAATACTACACCCACCTCACTTGAAGAGTCTTGTCTTGCAAGTTACTTGGTAGCTTCATTAGTGTCAGTACCATGTAAAAGGAACCCAGTACACTCTGCAAAGTGATTGGCATTAGAAAGGATATTCAGCTGAAGGAACCATGCCAAAACAGACATTAGAGTTAGTGGCAAGTTCTCTGGCTTGCCAGCTCATGTTAAACCATCCAACCTATGCTAGCATAGAAAACTAGTGTTAAACAGTGATGATAATGAAGTACTATTTATATTTTCAAATTTCAATTTTATTTTATAAATAAAAGTTTCAGTGATTCATATGAATTTTATAATGCAAGTGACTATATAATGTATGTGTCATCATATATCTGAAATTATCCATAACAAACACTTGAGACATAAACTATAAGTTAAAACATAAGTTGGACATAGGTGGTGGGTTCTAAATTCTGCATGGACTTTATTATATGTTTTCAGTTTTTTTTTCCAATATTATATTGCTAATGAAATACAGTGCCTGTGTTTTCCAATTAACTTTGAAAATAATCAAGTATTTGAGGAATGTAGTAAAATAACTTTTTCCATTATTAAGTTGATATTTGGAATATAGCTTATCAAGAGCTTATTAAATAGAATTATGATCAGAAACTGTCTTAATTGATTTCTATGTTAATTAGCTTGTGAGAGAAAAATAATTTACTTTATCTGTAAAACGTTTATTCTAAACAAAAACTGGTTGTTTGCTTTTAATTTTAGTAACCCCTCTAAGTAATGGATCTGAGTTGTGTGAAATGTCGGTGGTGTGTAATGTGTTCATATGCATGTATCCATTCTGTAAGTTTTATGTAACATTTTCCAAATAACTTACAAGAAATTTCCATGTTTAATGAGCAGTAGATTTCTAAGTAGGTATAGACAGGTGCCAGCTATCAAAGCTCAATGCTTTGGCTTGATTTATTATCTTCAGATTGTTCTAAGTTTCAGATAAAATTCGTTCCATAAATTATGTAGAAACTAAAGCTTTAATACTCTCCTATGAAAATAACTCAAAAGATTGGTTTAGGGCAGTTACATTAACATCTTTAGAAGTAGCTTTATGGTCATCAAGGGTTCAAACCCTTAACCTGGACTTCCCTTAGATTTAATATACTTCCAAAAGAGATGGTTCTTTTAAGGATTAAGTGACTGATTAACTGATAATGTTTTCAGAAATTAATCAGTATTTATCCAGTCCTTAATTGATTATATCATATATTCAATAATATCAAACAGAATATTTATAAATAACCTAAAGATGCCATCTAAAGGAAACAAAAAACAATAATCAAGTTAGTGTTAAGATATTTATTGCAAGGATCATGACGAGGCTAACTGGAGATAATTAAGCAGTGAAAAAGAAAACATTATAAGTCAATGGCTAATATTTTAATTACTAAGCAGATCACCACCATTTGAGTTTCTCATAGCTTATGTAATATATATAGATATATGAATATTGTCTTTTACTTATTTTTTTATTTTTGATATGTGACATTGACCAGTGTCCTTTTCTAACTTTTGAAGAAAGATTAGAACTTATATAATTGTAAAATATTAAAGGGAAATGAAAACATTAGTGAAATTACTTTTTAAACATTTATAATAAAAATTGAAAGTTATCAAATAGTAAAATACGAAAGTACTTTGATTACTTTTTCTTGCTATACATGAACAACATGAACAACATTGCTTTTATTTCTTTAAAATTTTAATTGCTAGACTGGCAGATCAAAGTGACAAAAGAAGTGATTCTAAGTTTAACGACGAAGAAGGCAAGAAGTATGAGAGGAATGACCATAATAAACAAAAAATTGTAGTGAGTGGGCAGTAGGCTTTTAGCAAGAAGTATATTTAAAATAAACAATAAAAATCAACATTTTTATTAAAATATATCAAAACTGGAACTTTTTAGACTTTACAATCATTTTTGATTGAACCAAAATGTTTATTAAAAGTTTAGTTAGATGTATAGAGATACTTGTATTAGCATCATTATATTTAAGAAGTACGGAAAACTTCTTAAAACATGTTTCAATTTTTTATGGCCTCATCAGTGAAGCATGCACTTCATTATATTGCCAAAACAGTGATAAGAAAATTACTTAGTAAATGTAGATAGAGGTAACAGGATGTGTAACATTAATTAAAATTATCTTGAGGTAGTGATGAACATTGGGCACTTGAAGTGACAGATTTGATGTATCAAAGACTACAGTAAAGTGTGATGCAATCAATCACACTATTGTATTTGTCCTTCAGAAACTGATGTAATGTAAAAATATTATATTTGAAGTAGCAAGTAACTGGGCCACATTCTTTTATTCTTTTATTCTGATTTTCAATCATCAAACTGACTCCACGCTTCAAGAGAATAGTTGAATTATTTGATCTCATGGCTTGTAGATTAGTAATTATTTTCTTAATCCCAGAAAGATGACAAGAAAAGCTGACTTTGGTGATATTTGAACTCAGAATGTAAAAGGACATGATGAAATGCCATAAGACGTTTTATTCACCACGACTGATTCTGCCAGTCTATATATTCACTTTGCTATCATTAGCTATTGAAAATTGAAGGAGTGCATCCAGACATGAAATAGAAGTGATTTGAGATTGAAATTATAATTATCTGGATTATTTGATATTCTTCAGCAGTCTTTATTTGGAAAAGATATTTTGACTATCAGAGATACTGTTGCGATACTGCTTAGCAATCTTGAAAAATCTAATGAAGATATACAGTATCTAGATAGCATAGTACAAATTGGATAACTTGACAATAGTATCCATATAAGGACTGAATCAACCAGGGTGTGTCTTTTTTATGTCTTACAACACATTTCAAAATAGATGAAATAGTGAAGGAGCCTTTGTCTTATCATTCACCTGCTTGAAATAGCAGCCAGATCTTCACTCAAATCACAAACTATCTTAAAAAATTTTAGACACATAAGATAATGTAGTCCCAAACATACCCTTCAAAAGAGTGGCTGGTCATGGCTGGAATGCTTTGATCATAGGTAAGGTGTAATCTGTTAGCATTGACCTGTGGCTGGTCGATAACAATCCAGAATTGAAGAGCTGACATTGATAAACTGTTCTACATGCTTTATGATATATTTTCATAGCTTTCCTATAAATTTGATTCCAACTTGATGAGAAGCAATTCGTTTGCAGTTCTATTGATTTCACTGCCATTTGATGGGAATGTATTGCCATCACATGGCAGTGAAGGGAGAGCAGAATTATTATCATCACCATCATCATTTAAAGTCCATTTTCCATGCTGGCATGGGTTGGACAGTTCAACTGGATCTTATGAGTCACAGAACTGTGTCAGACCATCAAATATAGATATCACTATGGGACATGATGAAAGCATTATTAAACAAATGGCAAAATGTCTGTCAGGTTAAAGTGGAGAATATAATATTCTAATTAATGTCCTTGACAAATTGAACTGCAACTTTCTCTGAATAGAGTAACGACAGACTTATTATTGTTGTTTCATAATTATCTAGTGGTGTAGTAGAAATAATAGAAAGCTGATGTAGATATTTTTTCAGTATTTTGTTTTATTCCATGTTCAAATCCTGCCTGACAGTCAAGATCAATAAAATAAGAACAAGTACTATAGTGTTGTTGAAACAGAATGGCTCAGTCAATATTGCTTTTTTTATTGCTAACTCATGAACCTTGAGTTCAATTCTACTGCAAGTGTTTTGATGTGTTTTGGGGTAATCACTTGATTCTATATTACCTCATTTCACTTGGTTGCTAGATATTAATACCAGATCATCTGTGATTGTTATCTGTAAAACAAAATGGGGTCCTATCAAAGTGAACTGAAGGTGCATGGCCAAGTGCATAGAGTGCTGCGCTCGCAACCATAAAATCATGGTTTTCATTCACAAACCAAGCAGCACATTTTATTCTTGAGCAAAACACTTCATTTCACATTGTTCCAACCTACTCAGCTGAAAATGAGTTCCAGAAATAGCTGGGAAGTTAACTCTGCAACACACTGGCATCCTAGGGAGGAGTGTTTTAATCTCAATCACTTGTGTAGCACAGAAACCAGATTAAGCCCTGGGTTTATGGGTCCTAGGGCCCATGACTGACCAAAATGAGCTCCTAAGAGAGTAGGCATATAAAAATGAAGATATATATCTCTCCCCTTACCAACAAATTGAATCAGTTATTTTAGGCCATGTGCCTAAAAGAGTATCTAACATTAGATTGATAATATATTTAGAATTGAAATTAAATTAAACTATCAGAAATAGTTGTAAATCTGAAATATTGTCGTGTGACCTGCCAAAATTATTAGAATAATTTGTTATAGATGTTAGTGAAAGAAATGGTTCCTCTGATCACAGATTCTTTAATTCCTTCATTCTATTTCTATACTTATGTTAATATTCCTTGATAGTTTATTCAAAAGCTAATTTGATATGATATTAAATCAATACCTTTAAATAATTCTTTAATTGTCTTATATTATGTTTAGAATATTTGGTTGTTGTTTTTACTTTTATCATTTTTTTTTTATTTCTTTTTTCTTTAAATCTTATTTCTAACATGTGTTACTTTAAATTACCACATTGACATCCCTCTAAACAAAATTGGTCAGAAATATATTTTAAGAAATAGCCATATATTTCTTGTAATGAATTATCTACTCTATACATTTTAAAAACATTTTCTTATAATTTTAGCTCCACAATACATTTAAAAGCATTTAATAGAATATATATTTATCTAATTATTCTTTCTTTAATTAAGTAAATCACATTTTAATTTTGTCTTTATGATATTATTTGTTGATACTGTTTTGTCCATCTTCCAAATTTGTACATCTTTTATTCCTAATGCTTCATTTTGGAACTTGCACCTTCTATTGGCCAGAGGTATGGCACTTGTTTCTAAATCTTAATTATCTTAATTTTCAACTGCTATATTTGTGTTTGTTTTGTAGTTGTGCATCTGCTTGCCTTGTTTTGGGTTCCAAAATTGTCTAGTGGAATGTTTCATGTTCCATTTTGGTTGGAGGGAAGGCTACTTTGTTTGTAAATTAACTCTAGGCACAACAATATATATATATATATA
>NC_068992.1:7330233-7337896 GCF_001194135.2 Octopus bimaculoides
ATATATATATATATATATATATATATACACATATATATATATACATACATATATATACATACATACATATATGTATGTATGTATGTATGTATGTATGTATGTACGTGTGTATGTATTCATTTGAAGCTGGGGATTTAGTATGCTGCTATTAAAAGTTCCTTCTGGCCAGTGATCCTTCAGATGACAGTAAATCAACTTCAAATGGGTACTACTACTCCCCTGTTGCCCATTAAAACACAAGCACACATACACATACATACGTATGTATATACATACATACATGTGTGTGTGTGTGTGTGTGTTTACAAGCTTATTCGTTGCTCTGTTTGAATGTTCCTTAATAAGATTTTGTTGCCAAGCTGTTGCTTCCTTTATCTCAAAATATACCCATGTTCCTATCAAT
Source organism: Octopus bimaculoides (assembly GCF_001194135.2). Classification (NCBI taxonomy): domain Eukaryota; kingdom Metazoa; phylum Mollusca; class Cephalopoda; order Octopoda; family Octopodidae; genus Octopus; species Octopus bimaculoides. The sequence goes on from NC_068992.1 coordinate 7,330,637, forward strand.
AATTCATAAATGTAATTGAAAGCAATGAAACTTTAATAACTTATCAAATGTTTTAATTATATTATTTTGATTGCCAATTTACAATTGCTATATCACCTTCCAATGGAAAATTCAAAAATAAAAATTTGAAACGTCATAAAGTACAGTTTGGAAATTTATCTACTTTTTAAGATGGCTAATATAGAATATGATTAATCTTTTATAAAAAAGGGGCTCTACTTGATAGTTTATTTGATAAAAGGTCTCGATAATTGGATTTCCCTTCTGTTATGTTATTGCAAGGATTTATAATGATGACAAATGTCTTTCTTCAAAAGCTTCAAGGTAAACACATTTTGATTAAATTCTAAAGGGAATCACAGTCAGTAATCTTGTTAATTGCTTACAGAAGATGTTTCAAATATTAGGAAAAGGATTTTAGATATTAATTATCTTTTATCACAGAAACATATCAAATGTATTGCATTGCTTTAATGAAAAAGGGCCATTTCCATCAACATTTAATATTAGTTAATATATCGAATATCAGCTAATAAAAATCAATTATAGTGGTATTCAACTGATCTTCTCTGCTTTAGATAATTATTTCTTTAATAATTTATCCTGAGTAGAAACCCCTGAAGACTTTTGTTTCCATGCTGAAATATTTTACTTTGTTTTCATATATTTTATTAAATTCTTTAATCAACCATTTAGAAAAATATTATTTGAAGTCAAAGATAAATATTATATTTCTCCTGCTGTATGACAATTTGGAAGCCAAAATCAAATATTCAAAATAAAATATTTGTAATTCAATAAGAGTACCGTCATGCATCATTAGGCTGTGTACATTAATTCTAACCCTGTCGATTGCATGCAGGCATGGCTGTGTGGTTAAGAAGTTCGCTTTGCAACTCTGTGGCTTGGGGTTTGATCCCACTGCATGACCTCTTATGCAAGTGTCTTCTGCGAAAGCCTTGAACCAATCAAAATCTTGTGAGTAAGGGATGAGAATTGTTGCATATCTGGAAGGAAGAATTAAGATTAAAATAGTCCACACATGAAGCATAGACATACACATGTATAAATGCACTCACATACTTTCACAAAAATAAAAAAAATAGCACAACAAAACAATAATTAAAACAAGATATAATTAAAGAAAATAACTCAAAAAATTAGTCAGGTATTTCAGATTCCCGTTTGCTTGGCCATTTCTCACATTGATATGAGTGCAACTGAATGCACTTGTGAGCATTTTTTAAGATTTGATATCGAAAAATACCTATATCTTGAGGATAATCTGTTTTAAGTTTGGTGTGGTGTCTAAGTGTAGTATCTAAGTTTTAATAATCTATCTTTTGCATGTTGTTTATATTCTGAAGCCAACTATATTTGTGTCATTATAACTTTTGAAAGCCCATGGCATCACAGATACATAATTTTATCTGTTTACTCTTTGTCTGATTTTCTAAGAACAGTGAATTTCAAATCGTCTTTTAATGTCTTTGTTATTTTCTTGTGAAATGATTTCATTATCATTTTGAAGAAATTATTCCTCACCTGTTTTCATTGTTTTATACTGTCATCATTATTTATGATTTTTTTTCTCTTTTTGTGTTTTTACCAACTATTTGTAGGTTTTTATTTATAGTTTTTCTTCATCACATGATGATGGTATGGTAGTACAGGCTGGTAGTATTAGATGAGGTGTTTGCTTGTCTATTTCAAATAGTAGGTATATAGGCAGTTTACTTGTAATCTCTGGAGTTTTAGCTAGAAATTGAGAAGGTCAGGATGTTTTGTTCTTTTTGCTATTGTAATTTTTTTTACATAGTCTTATCTCTGCTGTGAGTTCTTACTACAACAAATGTGGCAGTTAGGCTCTCTGACTTATCATAAATTTCCCTTTGTCTTAGCACCTTCTGCTGAACACAGTCCCATTATGGCTCTGTGGCTTTCAGAGGTTATTAGAACTTGCAAATCCAGTTTGATGTCACCTGACCACATGTCATTCTTTTTTTTTTTTTTTTTTTTTTGTTAAGCCTTCTTTAACCACTTATCCTTACAGCAATACTAAAGTGACAGCTAGGGATTTATGCAATTTCCAATGTCTGTCATCATCACTCTTGTATGTGCTGGAGCACAAATGTATAGTCATATGAATGTCTGAAAATTTCGACTTATATTTAGGTCAAATCTTCACTTCTGAAAGTACAATAGAAACTGCCATAACTTTTACTTTTTTCAGTTGAAAGAAATTCTCCCAATTTGTTCTGGAAAGCTTGTTATGACATGAAGAAAGATTTAGTCTGCTTCCATCCTTTTGCAAGTTGAGATATATAATTTTCTTTTTACCCTTTCCTGCATAATCTCCAGTGACAAAGAATAGCTGTTTGGCATTACAAAATTCTGCCATCTACATTTTCTTTTCTTCTGTCTGTAATAGGTCTGTAAATTATATTTTTCACTTTAACACAACTTCTACTACTACGTACCATAATATTTGGCTTCATGTAATCATTATTGTTGTTGTTACAACTCTTGCTATCTTCAAAACAACTATTTGGTGTATTTTCTTCTATTAATTGTTCATTAATCTACTCATTTTCTCCTTTTTATACATTCAGTTTTGTGTTTTGAGTTTGTGCTATTGTATTTTTGACATTGTAGTGTTCAGTCTTGTAGCATAATGACGTTTGGTAGTCATTTTAGATGTGAAAATATCATGGGTGTAAACAAAATTTTGAAAGCTTGTAAAACATAAACAGTTTTTTAGTTGTTGTTCTTGTTGTTGTCCACCCCACCATGCATCAAAGGCAGGTCTTCTTCAGATAATTATAGCTTTTTTTTTTTCTTTTTCACAAGTATTCAAAGAATTTCATTCAGTAATGTTTGAATGAATCATGTCTCACAGAGAGAAGAAAAACTTTTTCACATTGCAAGAGTCAAATAATAACTGATATAATCCTTTCTATTATAGGCACATGGCCTGACATTTGTGGTGAGGAAACTGGTCAGTTACATTGACCTCAGGGCTAAACTGGTACTTTACCAACTTCACCTTTCATCTTTTTAGAGTTGGTAAAATAAATACCAATAGAGCATTGTGGTTGATGCAATTGACTACCCACTGCCCAACAAAAATTTCAGGCCTTGTGCCTATAGAAGAAAGAATTATTATTATTATTAATAAAAATAATAATAATAATAATAATGAAGCAAGCTGGCAGAATTGTTACCATACCAGACAAAATGCTTAGTGGCATTTCGCCTGTCTTTACATTCTGAGTTCAAATTCCAACAATGTCAACTTTGCCTTTCATCTCTTTGAGGATCAATAAAATAAGTACCAGCTGAGAACTGGGGGTGAGGTAATTTACTTATCCCCTCCCCTCTCCCTCCAGAACAGCTGGCCTTGTGCCAAAATTTGATAATAATGATAATAATAATAATAATAATCCTTTCTACTAAAGGCACAAGGCCTGAAATTTTGAGGGAGGAGAATAGTTGATTACATCACTCTCAGTACTTTGACTGGTACTTAACTTATCGACCCTGAAAGGATGAAAGGCAAAGTCGGCCTCAGCAGAATTTGAACTCAGACCGTAAAGATGGGTGAAATACAATGATAATAATAATAATGATTTCAAATTTTGGCACAAGACCTGCAAGCTCAGTGGAGGGGGTGAGTCAATTACGTCAACCCCAGCCTTCAACTGGTACTCATCCGACTGAGGTCCTCTCTGCTCCCATTATGGGTGATAACTCCAGCATACCATTGTGATTATTAAAGGTCACCGGGACTGGGAGGTTCATGCAAACTCCACCCAGCCACATACTGACATATGCTTCCATATGGAAGTATGTCCATTATTCAAGCATACATTCTGATACATATCAACCAAGCCCCCCACCTCCAACTTTTCTATTGAGGGCTTTGTGAAACAGACTTTGTTCTTTGGAGAACAGAAGTATGTAACTTTCCTCTTTGTTCTTTCTTTAGTGAATTCCCCAAGCAAGGAGGTAATCTCTTTCATAACATAGCTCTTCCATATTTTTTTTTTTTTTTACTAGAATTGACCCTTGTCTAGTAACTCTTTTTGGTTCACAATGCTGACAAAAGATGAGTAGTTGTTGTTTTCGTTGCTTGTCCTTTTGTTAAAACCATTTAAATTTGCATTTTTGCCAGATGGTTTTCTTTATTTTTGTGTGCTTCTCAAATTGTAACTGTGGTCCTTTGTCATGTTTCTGGTTCTTTATTTTTAAATCTGTCTCTGCAACAATTTTATTTTTGAGGATTGGACAATATTCACTGCTATGAACATTATGATTAATCCCCTCCCACACTCACTACCACAAAATTCATCATATTGAACGACTAATGAAAAGAGCAAAATGGATGCTTGTAAAACTATATTTACACAATAAAATGTGTAAGGACAAACTAGCTTTTCACTTGAGGGTTTGGTGTAGACATTTACATATTACACAGCTTTTAGTTGGTGAAGAGGAAACTTTTTGTTTTCATCAAATAATCAACCAGAAAAAAAAAAGCAACTTCTGAGCAGAGCTTCATAACAGAGCTTGTGTCTTTGGAAAGCAACCACAATAATAATTATTATTTCTTTAAATTGTCACAAAAGTATGAATGCAAGTAACAGTACAGTAACAAATTATACAAACTACAAAAATGAGGAGCTTTACTCAAAATCAATTATTAAAATAAAATAAAAGTATGCAAAAGGTATGAAAATAAGATGACTCAACAAGAAGTCAGTTACCTGCAGTCAATCAAGGAAGCATAAAGATTCAGAATTACTCTGATTTCTAAGGGAAAGTGCCTTTTTTTTCCTGTAGTATTCTGTTTCTGTGCAATATATTTTACTTTTGAAGCACGTAGAAGTTGGTAGGCCTGGACATATTATACAACATATGTCACACACTATATATAACATAATACAGCATGAAGAAGTTGGTTAAATTTTGAGGCTACATAGAAAACCTGCCACTGCTTGCAAAACAGAAACATGTCACTTTTCTCCCTGCTTCTCTTAGGCAATTTCTTTTAGCAAGGAGGCACTTTCTTGCAGAACAAGTCTTTATGGTTAAAGCAATAGCATTCCAACCAAGATCATCCTGATATTTGGGAGGGAGGGAGGTGTCCTTTTTTTTTTTATGGATATCAGATTTTGTATATGTAGGATATCATCCAATATGTAATTTGATGGAAATTTGATTGCTATGTTTCATAGGTTGAGTGACACTACATAGCAGTTTCCTCATTGTCTCATGACTTACTAATTCAGCTCGGAGTTTATCTTAAATAGCTAAGAGACAAGTGTTTGTGAGATTAAATATTCTACACTAACACAATGCACAGAATTAACAGTATCATATACTAAAATTCTTTAATTTAAAGTACTGCCATGAAGGCATATGTGATGGGTATTTGATGCAACATTTCAACAATTACTTAGTTACTTGTAGATCTTTTGCTGCCTAATAATGAAGTTTCAATGTTGACATATAATACCAAAACCATTTTTGACTATGACATTAAACAAAAGTAAAAACAATTTAAATTTCATTACAATCACTTGTAACTGATATTTCTCTTGAAAATTTAAACAAAGTAATGTAAATTTTCTAAATTCCAATTTCTTACATGAAAGTGAAACTAATCAAAAGTAAAGCAAAAAAGTTAAAACTTTTCAAACTCTCATAAAAATAAAGAATAACAGATTTAAGAAAAGAGTCTAATAGGTTGAGAAAGCTATTAAGTCTAAATGTCTAGGAAATAAATAGTCAGCACTTTAAGAGAAGAAAATATCATTAAAATAGATATCACTTTATGAAGATAGTTATCCAGTTGTTGTTGTTGGTGGTAGTGTTTAACACAAGTTCAATCCTAAACAGACCTATGAAAAAAAGTATTGCAATTGTAACCAACCCATTTTTGCTTCAAGAATAATGCATCTAAGATTGCCTTAACCAATGCATCCTTCCATTTTAGTAAGGTGTGATTTGAGAATAATTCTGCTGTTGACACATGTCAAGGGATCACATAGAGGCTTCCTCATGGTTAGTTGTGACGGTTGATTTGATGCCACTTACTTACCATAGGTTCTTAAAATTCTGGCATTAATTTTTTTTTGTTGTTGTTTGCATGAGTGTACATTCAATTAAAGGAAGTGAAGACAAAGTCTTCAAGAATGTATTAATACTTCCTTTATGAAAGTGTTATTAAGAATGTTTCCTGAAGTCTAATGAATTTATACCAAAAGGTCACAAAAATTTCATAATTAATTGGAGAAATAGAAGGTAGTATAATGTATAGAGCCATATTTGGAGGAAACTAGTGTGGGTGGGTGTGTGTGTGCAATGGCCACAAGTAATCCGGGAAGTAAAGTGATGGCTAAAATTCATGTAGTTGCCATGGAGAATGAGCTAGTCCTGATGATCTGAGCTCAGAGTCTTTCTTTGAGGAAATCAGTAATTAAGTAGAAATTTCATTTGTCCTGAATACAGAAAAAAGTATAAAAAATATTGGCAAGCATATGTGGGAGGCTTTACATGGTCTCTCAACCTGCTAGAAATAGCTGCCTAAATCTTTTTTTCAAGTCATGCCTTAGCATTTTAGAAAACGAAAAATAAAAATGACTCATTGGATAATGTTGTTCTGTGTTCATTCTGCCTTGAAGAGAAGCAGAGTGGTCACGGTTGGAGTGTCTTTGATCATTGGTCTGCTTGATCTAAGCTGAACTGGAGTTACACAACAATGAAGCATTGAAATTGTAAAATTACACCAAAATGCAATAAATTGTTTGATCTGAAATTATCCAGTCAAATAAAATCAAAATGCAGATGTAATTCTTTCATCTGCTTCAGATAAAGATGCTGATATTACCATAATCCTAAAAGCTTAGCTTAGTTCTGATAAAGCTTGCTACAGAGCATTAAAAAACATTTTTTTAAATTTTAGTTTAAATTGATAATTTTTTTTTTTTTGTATATATATATATATTTATATTTGTTTTTGTGAACAATAGTATTGTGGGTTATAATCTTCCAATATGCTGGTCTTTGGTTCATTACATTTCCAGTGGCAAGCATATCATGAGAGAGTCTGTGCAACAAGGGGGAATTAAATATCACATAGTATTTTTGTTTGACACACCAGTTTATTGAAAAGCTTCTAACATATGTGTATAGCTGTCACCAATATAAACATATATATATATATATATATATATATGTGTGTGTGTGTGTGTGTGT
>NC_068992.1:7337936-7343754 GCF_001194135.2 Octopus bimaculoides
GTATGTATGTATATATATATATATATATATATATATATGTGTGTGTGTGTGTGTGTGTGTGTGTGTGTATGTATGTATATATATATATACACACACAACTAGCTTGTTTAGTTTCTGTCTAAGAAATTTCACAGTTAATGGTTACCAAACACAAGCTATGGGAAAAGCCCATAGAAATCCATACCAAATTAGACTGGAGTCTGGTGCATCCTTCCAGTGTGCCAACCCAGTCAAGCTGTCCAACTCATACCAGTATGGACAACGGACGTTAAATGATGATGGTATATATATATATACATGCATACATATATGTATATATCTAATATATAAAATAGAGATGTGTGTGTATTCATATCTTTATAAAAAGCAAAGTTTGTTTGATTGTTTGTACATTGCTGCTGGAAACACTAAATAAAATTGATTATATTTCAGGTTTTTTGTGTCATTTGAATTAATTTGACCATTCTACAGATAACTGTGCACTTATTTTCCAAAAGCAGGGGGGGGTGAGTTGATTGTGTATTGGATCCTATTTCTAGTAATCCACATACTGTCTATTTCACAGTAATGCTTTTTACAGAGTGAAAAAATACTCCACCTATCACTTAATCCACCTCCAACTTTCTATGTTTATACATTACATTTATTACTTTGAAGTCACCACTGGACTTCTACTACTTTCTCTCTGTCTATATATCCCTCTCTATGTGTCTATTTCTCTCACTATCTCCCCTCTCTCTCTCTCTCTCTCTCTCTCTCTTTGGTTGTATGTGTGTATGTGTGTGTGTGTATGTCTCTCTCTCTATCTCTCGCATCACATAATTTTTAGCATTTATTTAGAATATCTAAATTGTGTAATCAGTACTACCACCACAACCTATTCATCTATACAACCACCACTACTACCAACACAACCACAACTTATTGCCATCACCATCTCACCTATGTCTCACTTGTTTTCTTCTCCCTAACCCCATTTCTACCTGTCTCACATATTTTTTCTCTAGAGAGAAAAACAGGTAGAGGTAGTGAGAGAGGAGGAGATAGAGACATAGAGAGGGATATATAGACAGAGAGAAAGCAGAGGTCTGGCATCACACCTGTTTTACCTCTGTGACCACCTTTAAATTATGCTATGCAATATTGAAATACCTTTCAAAAACTTTTATTATAAGGCAAATGAGCATTATGATAGATGCTAATATGTGCCTTATGATAGATGCTAATATGTGCCTTATGATAGATGCTAATATGTGCCTTATGATAGATGCTAATATGTGCCTTATGAATACATTTGAGCACCGTACAGACTGGGCCAAAGGCTGAGATGCCTGTTTGTATCTATATATATATATTAGAAAAAATAATAATCAGATACTCAGATGTCTGGATGGTTGTATATTTACAGATTTTTATTCATATGTCACATGTTTTATAAATTAGTGCTTTCACCTAGTCTTGTAGGTTTATCAAATACATATATATATATATATATATATATATATATATATATATATATATATATATATATATACACAGACACACAATATTTAAATATGAGGTACTAATAGTTTCATGCTATGGGAATACAATATTTCAGCAGGTTTATATACTATGCCTTGTGTCTCTAAGCAATCCTTCAGGCTAGAATATTCAGCAGACAAAAGGAATGCAACTCTTGGCTTTCTTTATTTTCTTTCTTTTTCTATCTTGTTTTTTTTTATTTTCTCGTTCTGCCTCATCTCATTTCACCTTTTACATTGACCTCCCTCTTACTTTTTCTCATGTTTTCATACAGATCAGTATTCTGTCTTGGTTTTTCAAATAAAACCAGCCATGTTGTGTATTTGAGCCTGAAGGACTGCTTGGAAATGTAAGGCATAAATAAATCTGCCCAGTTATTGTGGTTCCACAGCATGAAACTATTAGTACCTCATTTAAACAGTGTGTATTAAACGATATTTATCTCTCACTGAATGGAATACTTTTCTTTTTGCTGACCCTACTAATAATGGAACAGCAAACTATACACACACACACACATGATCAGAACTGATGATTTAAACAATTTCTATAGAACTTATCCCATTAATATTGTTTCCTTTGTGGTTTAGCCCTGAGCTATTTCTGATAGAGCAATGTCTGATTGAAAGCATTTTATCTATAATATTTTTTTTTTTTTTTGAAGGTGTTAAGGACAATGTGATCTTCCGGTTTTTTTTGGTTTTTTTCTTTATGTGGTGGGTGTGATTTGAAGAATACTTGGCTGCTATTTTTCATAGGTTGAGTAACTGCATAGAGCTGGGTTAGCGAACTCGTTGCTCACAATCACATCTGAAACAGCTCACTGATGAAGTCACCTCAAATTCATGAATTTATGGAATGAACATTTATTTTTCTTCTCAGTACAAAAGCACTTACCGGTTCTTATGCACTTGCAAATCGCTGCCCGGATGAAAAGGGATGCTCACTCTTGGTACAGATGTTCCTTCATCAGCTAACGTCATTAATTGTAATAGCATAATGATGTTTATATTAATATAAACATCATTATTCGCAAAGACACATGAAGTATTTTGACAAAACAATTCTCTGTACGTCAAGACTTCAAGACATCCATTTGTGATGATTAATAATATAATTGAAATTAGTTTGCCAGTAACAGTGTATTTATTATTCTGTAACATCAAGATAGTTTCCTTACACCGACACCAATCATAGTCAAATATTCTTTGAACTTCAATTATTGCAGAGATCCTCTTTATACTTCAGCTTGTAACAGTGTGTATAATCGTAAATGTAGGAATGGGTGATCAGGACCTAAACTATTTGAATTTCTAATACTTGTTATTTTTAATCAGTAGATTCAAGAGGACAAATGCCACACTCATTGTATACATGCACTGATTTGACAAAATTTACTTGTGTGTGTGTATGTGTGTGTAAATTGATCAGGTAAGAGAAGTGAAATGAGAAAATTCTGATAGCTGTTTTGTAATCTCAGTTAGTTACATAAGTGATGCTATATATGTAAATATATATATAAATATATATAAATATATATACACCCATAAATATAACTGTGCTGTAGCATAACAAACAGACTACACTTCAGAACATTTCATGGCAAGTTAAAACACTAGAATGAAGTGTAATCAGTTTGTTATTTTACAGCATAATTATATCAATGAGTGTAAATATATTTATATCTTTTATCTTTGCAGGATCATAGTAGTTTGACAAAATCATACATAAATATAAACAAACAAAGACACAATCAGATCTAAAGTCATGTGACTTAGGTTTTATTTGTGACTTCCTCCCAAAAATTTGTTGTTCATGAAGAAATTGCAAGACTGAAAATTAAGTTGAATATCAAATTTATTTGTCAGTAACTTGATCTCTCTCTCTCTCTCTCTCTCTCTCTCTCTCTCTCTCTCTCTCTTTCTCCCCCTCTCTCTCTCTCTCTCTCTCTCTCTCTCTCCAGATAGATAGATACATAGATAAACTGAGTGTTGGTTCCTACATAAGTTTCATCGTTGTAGCTGTTTGGAACCCAGCACTGGGTGTTCCAAGTGCATTTGAATGCCTAGATGCCATAGATCATCAGGGAAATACTTTATTGCATTTTGTTACAGATACCTGATATTAGATCTCAGTAACAGAATGCAATAAAATGTTCCCCGATGATCCATTGCAGCTAGGCATCCAAATGCCCAACCCAACATCCAATGCTGTGTCCCAAACGACTACAATGGAGAAACATATAAAGGAACTAATAATCTACATTTGTTTTCAGCCTAATTTTCTCCTACGAGCGCTCTATATACCATTATTACTAACACTACTAAGTACAGTGGTAGACTAACCATTATTCTGAAAGCTAACTGGACAATGATAAATTATGCCAAGCTCTGACTCAAACTGTAGTGGTCGTACATCAAACTGTGCATACAAGATATATATATGTGTGTGTATGTGTGCATGCATATCCATGTGATTGTCTGTATTAATATGTATGTATGTTTATATTTGTATATATGTCTATATGTTCCGAGGTGATTGACACCAACCAGTTAAAGAGATATGTTCTTCCATTAGTTTACATTTAGTTCATTTTAATTACGTTTTCATGTTTTAATTGTTTCATAGGTCATTAGGTGGCAATGTTTATTGGCTTATATTCTTTAATTAATCTATATGTTTGCAGTTTTAGGGTGATTATTCATTGTATTAAGATATTCCTTGCATTATTATTACTTTCTCTTTAATGTATTTCTAATGTTTTTTGAGTTGTGTTTAATAACTTCTCTTTACTATGTTTAGTTTTCTAGTTTATTTTAATGTTTTATACTTTTCATTTTCCACAGTTCTTTAAGAGACAATGTCTATGTTGATTATATTTCTTTGTTTTCTATACTTATTTCTTTAATTTCTATGCTTGGTAGCTATAGATATATGACAGTTTATGTTTGGAATTTGGTGCTATTATTTGTTTTGTAACTATAAGCAGGTATAGACATAATGAAGATATTCTGCTAATGTTTGGCCCCTGCTTCATGTCTGTTATTCTATGATTATTGTTGACACTGCTGAACTGAATGGTATTGCCTAGGTGTTGAAACTATAATGATATCCATTATGCAGCTGATGATGGGATGTATATATTTGATATACTTTATTTTATTTGTCTGTGCTGTTGACAGTGAACCCTTTGTATCTTGTGTTGTCATTGTTTCTAAATTAACCTTCCTTCGGATTCTAGTTGTGGTAATGGTTAAACTTGTTTAGGGATGTTTTGTTGCATGTATTTATATATATATATATATAACAGAGTAGTAGAATATGTTGGATTCAGAGAATCAAGCAACCTTCACAATTATCTCCCCATTTGGAATAAGCAGTCAGTTTGCATAGTTATCAATTACTGTGTAGTGTAATACAATATATCTGTGCAATTGAGAATCTTGGAAGTCTGGACAATAAATTTTTCCTCAAGGAGTAAATAAAGTATAAAGTCAAGAGTAGAAGTGAAAGTATATTTATTGCTTTATTTCTCCATGTAATATCCTTTTTATTATTATAGCTGTTTTGTAAGCCTCTTCATATTATTCAGCTCATGAAATGTACCTTGATGCTTCCAGTGATCTGATGAGTTAGCTTCCTTTATTTGCATTAATTTGTAAATATACACTTGTACTATGAGGCTTGTCTTCTAGGCTGTAGTTTCTGGATCAGAATTTCTGGAACCACCATTGACACTAGCTTACACTTATTATCCGATCCCCATATACTGCATTAATATTCCTCGCACTTTCCATTGTGTTGTTGCCTTTATTAAACTCCTAAAGCAAAATATGCCGAATATGCACTTTTGTCACTTCCATTATAGCTTTGGAAAAATAACTGTTAAAATTGAACTGCACTCTTCAAAACTTGCACTAAGAATAAGGACAAGGTAAAATTACTTCCAGCTTTTATACCAAAGGTAGCTTATCCCATCCCCCTCTGACTTTTAGTTCATGCAGGTAAAAAACCGCATTATTTATAGGATGACTCAATATATATATATATATATACATATATGTACATACATATACTTATATGTATGTCTGTCTGTCTGCCTGACTGTCTGAGTGTGTGTGTGTGTGTATATATGCATGCATATATATATATGTATATATATATATATCTATAGAGAGAGAGAGAGATACAGATGTATGTCTATGAATATATGTATGTGTATGTATATATGTGGGTGTATGTATATATGTGTATATATATATATATATATATATATATATATATATATATATAT
>NC_068992.1:7344287-7346488 GCF_001194135.2 Octopus bimaculoides
TCTCTCTCTCTCTCTCTCTCTCTCTCTCTCTCTCTCTCTCTATCTGTCCATGTACCTATCTGTTTGTCTATCTGTCTATATCCATCTCTCATTCTATCTATCTATCTATCTATCTATCTGTCCATGTATCTATCTGTCTATCTATCTATAAAAAGTTCCAAAACATCTACTTCTTCTCCTCTTTATTGCATGTAAACTTTACCATAGTATTCTTGTCTTATACCAAATGAGCATAGGATTCATCAATTATTTCAAGATAGCTCCAGCTATTTTGCTAAATTTGAATATCTGTGATTTTTATCAAAGATTTTGCCATTGTTTACAAATTGTTTACTGCCTGAGATTGTTTTACTTACTATAAACAGCATGTTTATGCCGTATTTCTTTACCCAGCAATCTAATGAGGCTGCTATATGTTTAACTACTGCATTTATACTCTGCTACTTTGCTCAGCTGTCCGAAAAGACAAGTAAAGGCTTCGTCAGTGAATATGTAACTTTAGCAAATGTCATGTAAAAAAGTTACTTTTCTCTAACTTCAGCAAACATGATCAAAGACGTTCCAACCATGACTATTATGCCTTTTTGTTTAAAAAAAACTTATGTATTTTGCACTCATTCTTTAATGTGTTCTTTTTTAAAATAGTAGGATATGATTTGAGGGAGATGTGGTTGTTATTTCTATCAGATCGATTATAACTTCTGGCTAAAACAAATAATATTGTCTATAGTTGTGCTGTCTATTCATCTATTTATCCTATTCTCTTAGCGTATATATTGTGATTTGAGGTGATTTGTTGAACATTGCTCTTTAGCAACTTTAACCAATTCTGATCAAGTAGGCATGTAACCAAAGGCATTCCAACAATAAGTCTCATCTTTTATTTCAGACATTGAGTTCCCAAAGGACAAGATTATCTTATATTAAAATAATAGAGTTGGGGAAGTGGGGAAGTCTGTTTGGTTGTTATTTCAGCAAATCAAGTGTTCTTGCAGGATGCTCTCTCAATGCCAGAACAACCCTGATATATGAGAAAAGGCATTCTAACCATTGCAATATCATTTTTTTTTCTCCATAATAGCATAGTAATAACGACAATATCTTAAGCTAGGATCTGCAAATTTCAACATCTTTTTTTATGAGTTCAGATTCTTCATCTTTTGAAGCTGTTTCAAATGTATTTAACATGTTCTGTCTGCAGTTCATGTAGCCACCCAGAATGCATAGCCAAATTATTCTGTGGAAGTTATGATTTTCTGGGCTCTTATTTAACTTTGCTTACCAACCACATGATTCCAGCTTCAGTCCCACTGTGTGACACCTTGGGCAAGTGTCTTCTACTATAGCCTCGGGCTGACCAAAGCCTTGGGAGTGGATTTGGTAGACGGAAACTGAAAGAAGCCCGTCATATGTATATGTTTGTGTTTGTGACTATGTTTGTCCCCCTACCATTGCTTGACAATTGATGTTAGTGTGTTTACATCGCCGTAACTTAACAGTTCGGCAAAAGAGACTGATAGAATAAGTACCAGGCTTACAAAGAATAAGTCCTAGGGTTAATTTATTCAACTAAAGGTGGCGCTCCAGCATGACTGCAGTCCGATGACTGAAACAAGTAAAGGAATAAAAAGAATAAAAGAATATATATATATTAGAAAGACAGACATGTACGTGCATATTTATTCATTCTTTTGATGGTAGCTTTGAAGTTTCACTAGGAACTGACTTTGTCAGACTTCTGTGCTAAACCATTGTAGAAACTTCAAAGTTGCCCAGAAAAATTTTAAATATCTGAGTCTACAGTTTTTTTTTTTGCTTACTCTTCACAGGTTTTCTGCTACAAAAGCAATGTTAAATGGGTATCTCTTGCTCAGATGTATGGGAAGGTAGTAGAGTTGTAACATGCACAGAATATTGTGTCTGTATGTGCTTATATTTATACATATGTGTGTGTATGTCTACGTACATGTGTGTGTTTGTGCATATATATAAGATGATCTGGCAGAATCATTACAATTCTGGAAAAAATGTCTTGTGGCATTTCATCCAGCTTTATGTCCTGAGTTCAAATTCCACCGAGGTTGACTTTGATTTTAGCCTTTCAGTGGTTGGTTTGAGAAGACTCCTTTCCCAGTCTATATATATATATACGAAACTCAGCTTGCGAAGACTTATTGGGGCAAGCGAATAGTGAAATCGGG
>NC_068992.1:7346769-7351401 GCF_001194135.2 Octopus bimaculoides
ATATATATATATATATATATGTATATATTGTGTGTGTGTGTGTATCTAACCACACCAAAGCAGACAGTGGAGCCTGGTACAGCTCTTCAGCTGGCCAGCTCCTGTCAAACCATCCAACCCATACCAGCATGGAAGATAGACATTACATGATAATGATGACGATAGATATACATGTGTGCACACATATGTATGTGTATGTGTGTATATACACATACACATATATGAAATGGTCAATAATAATGTGCAAATTTTTTAATCTGAACAGGTTATCAAAAAATTCCAAAATGAGAAATCAAAATATTTCTCATTTCTTTTACTGAAATATCTCAAAGAAAATTGCTTCACATTTCGATATACATTCTCCCAATGCACAGAGATATAAGATTTACAAGTGTGTGTATTAATCTCTCTTTCTGAGAATAACGCATTCTTTCTCATATGTTTATTACTTAGAACACATATCTAGCATGTTAAATAGCATAATAAAATGATCAAATCAAAGTGGGAACATGTTAATAAAAGAGAAAAGCTGGTCAGGATATTTTCATGCTGCGATGTTACAGATTGAGTAAGTTTTAGTCATACATTTATTATCACTGAAATAGCATCTTCCGCTGTCGCTTTTATTTCCTATTGTTTTACACACACACACACACACACACACACACACGCCATCAGATATGACCATCTCATCTTATTTTCTTTGTTCTTAAACCACAATTCAACCTGACCAAGAAAACCTATGCATTTTGGACATGATTCTGTATTTTTAGTGACTATATATATCTAATATGAAGTTGCTCTTTTTTAAGATGGTAGTGTGTATGATTTAAGAAAGATTTAGCTGCTATTTTAAATATCTCAAACAGCCATATAGAGGCTCTGACGTTAGCTCATCTTTCATTTTAGTTGTTTTTACTTTTATAGGCTGAAAAGGTTTATTTATCATCTTCAGGATTTTCCCAAATTTTTACAATTATTAAATTGTTTTTTTGTTTGTTTCTTTTTTCTGATGCCAAAGCAGAATTTACAATTCAATGATACTTTGTCATATAACTCCGTTATTCCTAACAAATTTTCATCCATAAATTCTGTCAAACTAAATTTTTCCATTACATGAAAACCAGAAGACAAGTAATATCAATATCTTCAGAATCTTTTTAGAAAGCTATTTCATTCAAATAACTGTCTCTTTCTTGTTTAGTTTGGCTTATTCTTCAGCCAAACATTCAACTGCTGTTTGGGCATTTTTCATTTCTGAAGCAATTTTTCACTCCTCCATGACAGTTCTTTCTTAAAAGCTATTTCAGCCAGGATTAGTTCTATATTTTGCCTTCTGTAGATCTGTAATATTCTGCTGGGTCATTTTTTGGTTTTTTTTTCCATGAATACAAATAAAGTTATTTTCCTGTATTCCTGACACCATCACATCAAATAAACTTACCTTATCTTAAAAAGATACAAAAAAAAAAAAAAGAAAAAAATCCTATTTCTTCTGTTATTTTATTGTATCTAGAAGATAGATGAAAGCTTAGATATTTTGCTTCCTTTCCTTATCTTGTTCTGTAATGCAAACTTGATAGACAGGATGAGTGCAGATGAATCCACTGGCTTGACATACAACCATTGATGCTTGTACCTACACACATGCATTAAATGAATGCTTGTGCGGACATGTAATTGTATATCAATAATATATTCTGGCTAAAAAGATGTCATAACTTATTAACAGATGCTGTATATCATAAGTGCATATCATAATAGAGTTGCAAAAAAAAATGAAATTCATAAGAAAAGTTTATATGACAAGAAAACAGATTCTGGTATTTCAGATTGGTAACTTCTTGTCCAAAATCCAACACTTTGTGATACATGAACTTCTCTTATTTATCTGTTACTTGTTTCAGTCATTGAATCATGGCCATGCTAGAGCAATGCCTTGATGGGTTTAATAAAATAAGTTGACCCCAGTACTTATTAAATTTTTTATTGGTCTCTTTTGCCAAATGGCTAAGTTAGTGGGGTATACAAATGGTGGTCATCAAGCAGTGGGTTGGACAAACACACAGTTATGCAACAGCTTCCACAAATTCACTCACTAGGTATTAGTCTGCCCAGGGCTATAGGAGCAGACTCACGCCCAAGATGTAGCACAGTAGGACTAAACTCAAAACCACATGGTTGCAAAGCAAGCTTTTTAACAATCCAGCCACACCTGTACCTGTTTCGCAAATTTTGTTAATTATTTTTGTTGTTGCAATTCCCTAGTTTACTGAGATTATTATTTGCTGTTTTATTGGGGTTTTTTTTAATTCTGGTGGTGGTGGTGGTGGTGGTGGTGGTGGTGGTGGTGATGATGACGATGATGATGATGGTGATGATGATAGTGATGATAGTGATGGTGGTGTGGCATTTGAACTATGGTAGAAGGCAATTTCTGAAGGTGACATGTTGTGGGATTGAACTTGAAATTATTTGGTTGCAAAGCAATCTTCTAAACTGAATGGCCCAGTTAAGATGATTTTGTTATTGCTTTTCCAGCCCTAGGCCAATCCTGAATGAACAGACCTATGATCAAAAGCATTTCAAACTATGACCATCCCATCATTTTTAATGATATGAAGAAGTATACTATCTTATCTAAGGCAGTATAGCATGAGTTGAAGTAGATTTGCTGTTATGTAGGATCTCTCATTGATCTGTGGAGTCTGATGTAAATAAAACTGGAAGTAAGAACTACAGACTTCCTCTTGTTTATCTCAGATCAGCCCCGATGATACCCACACCCCTTTTTTTTATCTTAAGCATAGTAAACATCAGATGACATTATCTGATGTGTCTTTCTTTTTGATAAGGTGGTAGGGTGTGATCTGAGAGGAGATGGTTGCTATTTCTTGCAGTTTAAGGGACTACATAGAGTAGGGTATTAAACATACAGTTCACAGGCCAGACCCAGCCTGCAGCAATGTTTCATCCAGCCTGTAACCCCCAGTTTTATGAAAATATGTATTATTTTTAATTTTAAAATATTGTATAAAATATTTATCACTAGCATGCATTCAGAACTAGAACCCAACTGGAGAGGTGATTAACTCATCAGAATACACTGATTCTGATAAGTTGAACCAGTTTTCCTTGGGGAGTTTTTTTTATCTTAACCAATAGATAAGAAGCTTATAAATCCACATTCTAAAACATACAACCTTTTTCCCTTTCACTTTGTCTATACATACTGAGTCAAACAAAAGTTGTTTTTAGTTTAGTTTAGTTTTTTTTAATTTATGCACATGTTCATTCAAACAAATTCTAGTGATATGAATGAGATTGAAAGGTTTTACAACTGAAATACTGCAAGATTTCTACTAAGCATTGGTCATCTCAAAAACTGTATACATTCATTTGAACACTTTCTGTCTTCGTTCTCACAATAAGGATTAATAATAAAACTCTGTGTGTGTGTATACATACATATTGGGTCATCCCATAAATAATGCAGTTTTTAATTCTTCTTTCTAAAATATACTCTCCTTCATTTTCTACAATGCTCTTCCATATCTATCTGGTAGACTTGCAAGGCCCCTCTTCCAAAATTCACTTGTCCATGATAAAAAATACTCCTCCAGTACCGTTCTGACCTCATCTACAGAATTCATATTTTTTCCATCCAAATGATTTTGAAGACTGAATAGATGAGAATCAGACAGGGCAATGTCCGGCAAATATGGCAGGTGGGGCATTGTTTCCCATTCAAATTGCTCCAGTCTTTGGAATGTCATCCTTGCTGTCATAGTGGCTGAGCATAGTTCTGATGGAAGAACATCTTTCATCTTAAAACCAAAAATGGCCATTCTTCTTCTCGTGCTGACTTAAGCCACTCAAGCTTCTCACACTAGATCTCCTTTGTTATCGTTTGGTTTGGGTTTAAAAGTTCAAAGTGGACTAAACCCTTCATATCCCACCAAACAGACAACAATACCTTACATATGTGAACACCTTCTTTAGCCTGGGGTGCCGGTGTTTCTCCTTTCCCTACTCATTGTCTTTGGCGCTTGACATTTTTGTAGAGAACCCATTTCTTATCACTATTCAGTCCAAAAAAGGTTCATTCGTTTGACATGAAAGCAAAGAAGAGCACACATTCACTCTCTGCATGAGATTAGACTCAGAAAGTTTGTGAGGTACCCACTGACCCAATCTGCTGACTTTTCTGATGGCACGTAGGTGTTGAAAAATGGTTGAATGACCAAATCCAAGCTTCTCTGCAAGTTCTTCAACAGTTGCCATAGGATTCTGTTCCACCAGGGTTTGCAGGACAGCCTTGTCAAGCTCATCAAGTTGACACTGGTTTATGCTTATTGTCCAATCCCCATATACTGCATTAATATTCCTCATGCTTTCCATTACATTGTTGCCTTTATGGAACTCATAAAGCAAAATATGCCAAATATGCTCCTTTGTCACTTCCATTATAGCTTTGGAAAAATAAGTGTTAAAATTGAACTGCACTCTTGAAAATTTGCACTAAACATAAGGACACGGTAAAATTACTACCTGGTTTTATAGCAAGCTGATGCAGGTAGTTTATCCCATCCCCCTCTGACTTTTTTCATGCAATTAAAAAAACGGCATTAT
>NC_068992.1:7351542-7360349 GCF_001194135.2 Octopus bimaculoides
CATATATATATATATATATATATATATATATATATATATATTACATATACATACATGCATACGTACATACATACATGCATGCATACATACATACATATGTATATATCGTGTAGATGGTTTTGTTGTTTGTTTTGTTTTTTTCACACATCTCACCACACAAACTTTGCTAGCATCACATATTCTCTTTTTTTATTGTTAATAATGTTATAGTGCATATTAGCCCTTTATCTATTTACTTTGATCTACATTATGAATAGGGCTTTTAGGAACAGTTTCCCCATACACAAGGTCTAGTTTATGCTTGAATCTTGCCTGTAGAACTAAACAGACTCTTCTTGAAGTAATGTTGAAGATGCATTTAAAAATGGTTGCTATTATTTAACATTATGTCCACTCTGATCAAGCAGACCACTGTCAAAAGAATATCCTTCTCTGAATAGATCTGTGATCAAATGTATTCCTTTTTCAAGATGGTAGGATGTAATTTGAGGGTGATTTAGCTGCTATTTCTAGCAGATCAAGCAACCATGTAGAAGCTCTGGTGTTGGTTGATTTCGGAATTGTTTATCGGGGTGAATAAATTTGCTGCTGTGTAGTCCAAGGTTAGCGTTACTGAAGCAAACCTATGACTCATACAATATGGAAAGTAGATATAAAAAAATGTTTTATAGACTATAAAATAATTATTATAAGAATATAATAATGGAGATTTATAGTAGTTTTGTTTTTGGTTTGATTGTTGTTGGTTTTGATGTTGTTGCTGTTTTTGATGTTGTTGCTGCTGTTGTTGCATTTAGCCACAAATCAGCTCTGAACTAGCAGAGCTATGACCAAAAGTCTCTTTTTGTTTTACAGACAGAGTATATCCAAGTCTACATTATTCTGAGATGACAAATTATCATTATTATGCATTGATATATTTGGTCTAATGTCTTCACTTTGGTTGTTATAGTTCACAGTCTTCTGACTATTGTAAACCCCAGTCTTCTGCAGGTGCCTGTCACTTTTTTAGAACATTCTTGGAATTTTTGTACTGGACCCTTTACTATTGAACAGGGTACAAAGTTCAGAGACCAGGAAATCATTTCAGGCTGAGCTACTACTTCTCTGCATTGAGAGATCACAGCTCTGGTACTTCAGACATGTGATTTGAATGTCACAGGAAAGAATTGCAAAATGGATTCTTCAAACTGAGCCAACCAGCAGGAGACGTAGGGTAGACAAGGAACAATATGGTTGAATAACATGCATAGTCTCAGTTGGTGATCATGCTTCAGAATCCAGCCAAAAAAATCTATTGATAGTTGCTTCTAATAGTAACCTATGGAGAATGTGACTGAGGACTCTACTCCTATGAGCCTCTCAGGAATAGTAGGAGGAGAAGATGGATGGAGCCCCTTATTAAATCCATAGGGCTAGATTGTTTTTATTCCATTGGGATATTCTATTAAAAGGATGAAGAGTTAAGGTTAAGACTCCTAATTTCTATGACCTAATTGTTGTGAGACATTGGGTGTACATACACACATGCACATATACATGTACCCTGGTTCAAGAAGAAAATGAACAAGCAATATCACAAGTAAGAGAATAACTAATAAGAGAATATCCTTAATAAGGAACAATAAAATGAGAACAATCTAGCCCCATGGATTTGAAACAGATTTTAGTTCAAGATAAGGACACTGGTTTAAATATATCAGTGTTTTATTATTTAATTATTCAATGTATCTTCCTTGCTATTGTTTTGTTACTGTTTTTAGCAAGATCAACCACGATCAAATGCATCTATGATCAAAGACATTCCAGTCATGACCATTCCATCTTTTTTTTTTCTTTTTCAGCCTTAGTGTATCTAAAAACAACATATTCCAAATCATCCTTCCAATTTAAAGACAATAGTGTGATGTGAAAGAGAGATTTGGTTGTTGTTTCTAGCTGGTCAAATAACAACTTGACAGTCTCTCCTATGTTATTATTGTTGTTGCTGTGATGGTGGTGGTGGTGTTGGTAGTGTTTTTTCATTGTTGTTGTTTGGGTTGTTGTTTTAGTGATATGCTGTTTAAGCCCACACCAGTCCTAACTGGACAAATCTATAATCAAAAGCATTCAGCAATGACTGCCTTGTTTTTTTTTCAGGCCTTGTGTACCTCAGACTTCATTATACAATGTGCACTTTTTCTAAGATGGCAGGGGTTTTGTTTGAGATACTTTGCTACTATTTATATCAGCATGAATGACCACATAGAAGCTTCCTCACTGGCTTCAGTTGGCCCTGTGATGCAGCTATAGAACATCCAATTCCAGAATGGTGGTGTTGTTATTGATATTGTTGTTTAGTCCAAGGTCAGCCCTGTTCCAGAAAAGTTATGATTAAAAGTCACGACCATTCTGTCTTTTTGCTTTCAGATAGAGAATATCAATGTGTCCTTCCTTTTTTTAAGAAGGTAGACTGTGATTTGAAAGAGATTTATCTTGCTATTTTTTCCAGATGAAATGACCACATAGATGCTCCCTTAGCCTTTCTTGACAAGAATTATCATTAAAGCTAATGATTTTTCTGTTCATTACAGGTGTAATTTTAATTAATTAAAGATTATTTTTAGTTGTTAAATTATGTTGACCCTCCCCTCCCATTTAATTCTTGATTTGTGATGACAACAAAAGGGACACAATTTTAGGTTAATTCTAGGGTGAGAGTTCCTTTTTCAAGGAACCACATCCTTGGTTCTCCATTTCTGAGATTTCATAACACACAATGGATCAAAACCTTAAAAACAAAAAAAATAATGATATTCTTCACATGGAAAGTTAACATTTAAAACTTTTTTTTTGTTTTAAATGTTAAATATTTAGAAAAAAATATAGAAAATATTGCTTACCTTATCTTATTAATTATATTTGTTTATTAAATAATTATTAATATGAATTTTCTGAATCCTTAAATTACAATTTTAAATATCATGGCAGATCATTTGAAAACCACTGCTCTAAACCTTAGTTTCCCCTCTATCCCTCTGTTTTCTTTTCTATCTATATATTTCTTACTATTTCCTTCCTATTTTCCTGGGTATAAGCATCTCTGTATATATCTACACACATTTTGTATACATTCACATATTCCCATCATACCACACACATTAGTCATCACTATTCTCTAGCCTCTCTTTCTCCCTATATTCTTCATATGTGTAAATCTATGTATATAGGCAAATAATTTCTCCAAGATCAAATATTGCTGATTTCATCTAAAGTGAACATTTAGAAATGCTTTCCTCATCAACTCACTTCTAACTAACAAATAAAGGGAATATTATGTAAAAACTTAGCATTTATCAGAATGACACTTTATGAAGTATTCATATGAAATGAAGACTTCTTCTTGCCATTTATATTTAACAGGCAATGGTTATGGTAAAGTTTCAATGTTACCATACAATGTTCTCTCAATGTTACCATACAATATTCTCTCAAGGTTACCATACAATATTTGCAACACTCTTATTTTAAGCAAAAGCTATCCTATGACAAATGTATGTCCACACTGAATGTGTAATAAATATAATTATTTCTACGTTACTTTAGACAACTAACTTTTTGTGCACTGGTTAGAAACTACATATGAAAATGTACACAGCTCAGAGGGAATTGTGGTGCCTTATGGGCAAAACTTGATATCCTGTCTGAGGATAAACACAGTTTCCTGTTGCAACATCTCATTAGTTATAGTCTTTTAATCAATCTTCCCCAGCTTCAGATGCTTGCAAAGGGCATTAACTTTTAAATAATCCTTAAAAAATATTTTGAAAATATTTATGAATGTAAAAACAAGGTTCTTTAACTTCTATGTAAGTCGAGATTCAACATCTGTTTGGTTAATTAATACATTTTATAATTTTTACTGATATAAGCAAGTGGGAGAAGGAGGAACAATGCCCATAAAACCTTTGTTGGCCCTCCCAGACTGTTGGGTGTCAGGTGAAAGTGATGCTTCTAATGTCCAATGTGAGCCTCAGAAGGTTATTATCTACAGGAAAAGTATGGGCACAAAAGGACTTGGAGATTTCTACAAAACAATATTCAGTCAGTAAAAATTTTAAGTATTCTAGAAGGAATCACAAAAATATATTCAGCATCTGTTTTATAAATACTTAATCAAAATAATCAAAAATATTGACTATTTTTTCTTTGAATTTGGAGAAATTTAGCCTAAGTTTTATTTTATTATGTGTCTATCTCTATAACAAAATTTATCGTATATGTTTTTTTTTCTCTCTCTATTTTTTGCAGGAAGGAAAGGTGGTGGTGGTGGTGGTTCAGATGGAGGTAATGAGCAAAACTTTTATATTTATTTTTATTCAAATGATTTGTTTTAGTTTAAATGTTTTAGAAAAAAATTTAAATTACATTGTTATTTTTTATATGATTATTATTTTTTTTATGAAGTAATTTGCATATCTTATTTGATAAGCCAACTAAGAAACAAATAAAATATTCTGAGACACAATCCACATGAAAAATCACTAGTTAAGTCAGTACTAACATTTCTTCTAGTTAACATTTCAATGTTTCTGATATTAAATATGTTACCACTAACAAAACTATTGTTTTTCTTGTGAATGGTGTCTCTGAACCATTTATTCTATTTTGCTATCCCAACAAATGTACACTCTTGTATGTTTATTTATAGATTATTTCATCACTGCTTCAGCAAGTGCAGAGAAAATTCTATTTCACTAAGACCAAAACATTTCCTGAATTGTCCCCCTTACTTGCCGAACCCCTATAAATATTAGCAATTCAGCTGATATTGATTTTTTTTTTCTTATTGCATAATTATTTCTAATTAGCTTTTTAATACTAATTAGCTTTGCTTTATTGAATAACTTAAAATTAACCTAATATGTAGTTAGCTCTAACTGTTTATATGCTATACATTTTCAATTAAAAATTTTTATGTTAGTTTTACAGAGATCTATTTTTCTCTATCTTAATATGTAACCCAGTTTAAATATGTTCACCTGGTTCATGAGCGCCTTTAGCAGAACCCATGCTGTTTCAAACCAATCTAGCCAGATTTTCCATTTTGAGATTATTTTCTCACTTCCATCTAATAAAAAGCATCATAGGTACTACCCTTTCTACTCTGACTAAGCCATTTATAATAAAAGAAAATGTCACTTTGATAAACAATACAGAGAAAAGTAAAATCACTACAGCAGAACATTGTCAGTCTTTTGTTTTTGATTTTTTTTTTCCTGCTTTTTTTTTTTTTTTTTTTTTTTTTTTTGTTTTCGGAAAACAGTCATCACTGTAAACTCATCTTGAATAAATACATATATACAGTAGAAGAATGTTCTAACTTCAAGACATAGCATTTTAGTATATGAAGATGTTGAGTTAGAAAACCAAAAGTCTGTAATTATTTTCTCTGAAATGATTTATCATCACCATCAATTTTTAGCAATTTATCAAAGAGAGATTATATGTATTCCAGGCTATTCTAGATATGAAACCAAACAGCAATCGTTAACTTTTCTTTTGATTTAGGAACAATATAACTTTCACTTTCTTATATTTCTCTGAAATATTAGATGTCTAGCCAATTTATATTAGAAATACTGATTATAGTAGTTAAGTAGTATTGGTACTAAGCTGTTTGACTGCTTGGGAAAAACCATTCAAGTGAAATCTGTTATTAATATCAACTTAAAAGCAACTAGAAATAGCAGGCAGCTAACTCTCTCTCTCTCTCTCATATCAAACCCTATTATCTTAAGAAAAGAAAGACGTTGGATAATGTAGCCCTAGATACAAACTATGTCAGAATAAAGACAGGATGGTCAGAAGCCAAATGGTAGTGCTTAACTAGGGTCAAACAACAACTTTAATGAGCTGACAAAGTAGCACACTAATCATTTAACCTGTCAAATATCTTTCAAATTACATTTTGCCATCTTTAGAAATATTCTTGAAAACCAAGACAAAATATTCTGTACTCAGAGTTCAAATATCCCTGAAGTCAACTTTGCCTTTCATCCTTTTGGGGTCAATAAAGTACCAAACCACGACAGAGCATTGACTGAATTGTTAGCGTATGGATGAGATACTTTCTTTGTTTAAGCCCTAAACTCCCTATGGAGCATAAGCCATCAATAACTTTTCCCTGTTGCTCTCATGCTGGATCCAGCTGGATCTCTGCTTTTTTAGCTCTGTTTCAGTAACCTGTCTCCAGCTATTTTTAGAACCTCTCGTGCCACCCTTGTGGGTTCCAGGTCAGGACTTAACAGGTCATGTTTCCCTGAGAAATGCCTTCTTCTCCAAATTCTTATAATTTTTTGAATTGTCATCAATACTTCAATTATGTTGGGTTTTTTTCTAGTTAGGAATGTTGATTCTATGCAAACTCATTTTCACCTCTGAAAGAAGTGGTCCTTATTGGACTGGCCCCTATCCATTGATCTGTCCAACATGGGAGGCCCATCCAGGAACTTGTGCTTCATTGACATAACTCTCAGAGTTATGAGGTACACAATCCGCCCCCTACTTCACTGTGTGGTGGACCAGTTAAGGTACCTTGTGATATTTGTTTTGGCTACTTTGGTTCTCAGTTCTTGGTTGGTAGACTTAATTTGTTGCTCAGGTTAGCACTAATGTCTGATTCTTAAGTATCTCTTGTAGATTGCCTTCTGTTACAAGAATTCAGGCTAAGGCTCTAGTTTGAGGATAACTTCTTCACTTCTTCGTACTAATCTCAAAGACCCTTAAAAAATAAAAGGCCGTGGATTGCTTCTGTCATAAGTCTACCCCAATTAGAGTATGCTAAAGTATAAACAGAAGTGTTAAAAACTGCTATATCATAGTGTAAAATAACCATATCACAGTGAATAAAGATTAGTTTTGTGGCTGAATCATGTAGAAGAAATCTTCAAAAGTAAAAGGAATTTCAAAACCACATGTTGATAAAAATATATTAAAACTAGATGTATACAAAATTTCTTCACAGAAATGATTGCTTTCTTCTAGTAAAAGTTGCATACTCAAAAATAATTAATAAGCAGCTTTCATTATAAGATATATTCGTACCATTTGAATTATTTCCTTCAGTACATTAAATTTTTATTTCTTTTCTTTTGTGCTTAAGTCATCTTGTTGTTTTTGTTGAACCTCCCCCCCCCCCCCCCCCCGGTTAACCTTGGTTGAGTAAAGCTGTGATTAAAGTCATTATAACTATCATTATCCTATCATTTTTCCATATTGTATCTGGGTCTATACTATCCAATGTGTATATCCTTTTTTTTTAAAGATGGTAAGGCGTGATTTGAGGGAGATCAGAAGCTGATTGCTACTTGTTTTGTTGTTCTGCTGATATATGAGGGGGGTATTGAAAAGTTCCTGGCTTTGGGTAAAAGAAAATACAGGAGGGTCAGTTAATTATGATTTTATTCAACATATTCCCTTCTCAGGTTCACATACTTATTGCAGCAGTCCTTCAGTTTTTCTAGGCCCTATAAAAGAACTCGGAAGGTTGGGCCTCCAACCAGGCCTTTTGTACCCCATCATTTCATTCCAAACCAGTTTTGATCAAGCATGCCTATGATCAAGTACACTCTAGCCATGGTCATTTTTTTCTTATTATGGGATAGTGTATACTGGTACATTGTCCACTATATCATTTGCAAAATGTTGTTTTAGCTCCGAGATCAGACCTGATCAAGCAGACTTATGATTAAAGGCATTCCAGCTGGGACCATCCTGTCTATTTCCTATACAGAAGGAATCCAGGAAACCACATTATCTAATGTCTTTCAGTAAGACAGTATGGTTTGATTTGGTTGCTATTTCTAGCATGTCAGGCAACCACACAGAGGTTATCTTGTCACTAATTAGTTAACTCTCTTCAATGATTTGTTGTTGTTATTTATAGGTTAAAGTCAGTGAACTGGCAGAATCATCACTGCACCAGCATTTCTTCTGTTCTTTATCTTCTGAGTTCAAGTTTTGTTGATGTCAACTTTTCTTTTCATCCTTCTTGGGGTTGATACCACTTGAACACTGGTGGCTAATATAATTAGCTATTACTTTCCCCTTATAAAAATTGTTGATTTAGTGCCAAAATTTGAAACTGTTATTTACAGTTTACTTAGGAATATAAAAATATATAAATATTTGTACTGCTGTCTTTTTATAATCAGTTGACAGCATGCACGTCTGCTCCAAGATAACGTATTTCTGAAACAGACAATCATCAGTAGTATTAAAGTACATTTTTTTCCAAAAAACCATTTCATGACTAGATTCCAAATGAGTAGATAGCCTATATTTTTCTATTATTTTACAGCATGATAACATATTGAAGTGGTTAAATAAAATCTCTACAGCATCACAGATGCTGGCATTGACTAAACGGAACTCATGATGTCATTTATATTATAATGAGATTTTGATCTAAATACAAACACTTTGATATGGACACCTTCCAAGTTGTTGGTATTAAAAGAGGTAAACAACCAAATTATAGATAAGAATAAACAGCATATTAATTTAATGTTGACACTTTTTTTATTCCTTAATGACTTCAGATAATTATTACAGGAAATAATAATTCCTCTTTTCCCCTCCCGCTATTTCTTTTCTCTATTCACCTATATAGAATGTGACTTTTCAGCTATACAGTCATATTTTCCTCAAGCCAAACTCTCTAATTTTTTTTACACAAATGCATAATCAACTAAAGCGCTAGATTTTTGTTTCCATTATATTCAATTATTTACCCACACACAAACATATATATATGTATATATATA
>NC_068992.1:7360359-7366814 GCF_001194135.2 Octopus bimaculoides
ATATATATATATATATATATATATATATATATATACACACACATACATAAATACACACACATTTATACACATACAGTTTATGTATATTTATTTTTATTTTTATATACAAACATATTTATACGTATGTTTGTATGTATATAGTTAGCTAATTTTGCTGTTTGTTTTTCCCCTGTCTGTAAAATCTATTAAAATAGCAACAAAACATTTGTTTGTGTGAAATATTTGCACATTTACTTTTTCAGGTATTGCAATGACATTTATAGATTTTACTAGATTTTAAATGATTTAAGAGTGCAAGTAACTTCACATAGAATACAAGATGATGCTGAAAATGTGTTGCTAGGAAACATATGATCGAATCATTTGAAAGTACATTAGTTTTCTAGGAAGAATGTTTAGTTTCACTGTCATATAATTGGATTCCTATTAATATGTTGTTGAGTTGTAGTAAATCAGATATTTTTGACTATTGGCTAGTCAGAGAAAACAAACCCTGCCCCTTTTCAGGGTATGTTTGAATCTAGAGAAAAGAAGTAAAACAACCTGAGACGTGGGACCTAGCAGAAATGCTTGAAACCATACAAGACTCTACCAAATTCATTCAATGATCAGAAAATCATTTTTAAGTGATTGTGACATTAAGGTTACAAACCTAGAATAGGAACATTTCATTCTATAAGCTTCCAAATTTCATTCTCAATGTTTTGGTTGACCTGAACCTAGAAGACATTTGACTGTAGTGGCACACTGTGGAATTGAATGTGAGACCATGTAGCTGCAAAAGCAAATAGCTTAACCATGCAGCCATATCTGCATCTGTTTTGAATAAGTTGAAAAGAGTCTGAAGCAATATAAAAATAGTCTACCACAGACAGTTCTCTTATTTTTTCTCTTTTTATTCATTGTATTTTTAGCCTCTCGTATACTGACATGTTTGACAAATAAAAATTTTATAAGTGTGTAAATGTCAGTTAAATTTGTGAAGCATTTCATATTTTTCTAATATAATGGTGCAAATATGAGTATGTAATTAAAAGTTTTAATTTGTAGTCACAGGGATTCAGGTTCAGTCACAAAATGTGATACCTTAGGCAAGTGTTTTGTGTGTGTGTGTGTGTGACCAAACCTTAAATAAAAACCAAATTTTCATTTCTTCTATCAGGTTTCATAAAATAAGCAACAGTAATATCTTCATGTTTTCTTCCTCTATCAACTTTTTTGTCGAGGTGCATAACGGATGGATGTGTACTGTGCATCCCAGCTAATAATACTTAGGGGTTGTTGCTCCTCACAGGAACAATGTGGCCATTTAGATTCACACCATTATCTGCCCTTAAAATGCAAGCAACATCAAGTAGATTTTTTTTCCACCTACAGTCTCTTGCTTGAAGGAACCTTGGGTGGAGGGAGCTCTCAGTTGTTGTGTTAAATCAACATTGGTACTTCACTAGTACTTATTTTGCTGACTTCAGCAGGATAAAGAGTAAAGTTGACTTCAGCATGATTTGAAATAAGAAGATAAAAGCCCTTCACTAAATGCTGCAAAGTATTTTCTCTGCCAGTCTATCACCTGTATATGCTAGGTTATATCTAATCTTCTAGATTACAATCTCTTTAAGAAAAAGTACCTCATGCTTTGTCAGAACCTTCATTCGAGTTTGTAATTTTTGTCAAATGTTTTTATCTTCTATTTTTATTTACCATATGAATATTCCCCATATCTATTGTGATTATTGAAATAATTATAATCATTGAAATAACTGTGATCATTGAAGTAACTGTGTATGATATTAAGATAATTGTAAATATTGAAATTATTGTAATTCTTGAGATACTTGTAATTGTTAAAGTAATTGGGATTATTGAAATAATTGTAATTATTGAGAAATAATTGCTGAAATAATTGTGTTATTAAAGTAATTGTAATTATTGAGGTAATTATTATTGAGATACTTGTGATTATTGAAATAATTGTAATTATTAAAGCAATTGTGATAATTGTGATTATTGAGATAACTGTAATTACTGAAATAATTGTAATTATTGAAACAATTATGATTATCAAAATAATTGCATTTATTGGAAATATTTATGATTATTGAAATAATTATAAAAATTCAAAACATTTTTCGTACTTTTTTTCCTTTCCTGTCAGTTTCTTCATTTCCATTATTGTTTTCTTTTTCTATGGACTATCTATATTGTTTTATTTTATTCTGTCTTTTCCTTTCCACAGTCACGTAACATAATAACAAGCTAGATTCTATTGCCAAACAGAACTACAATTGGTCTCGGTCAAATAACTTTTTCCCCTTTCACATAACTTTACAATCTATTATCAGTTAGAACAAAACTCACACAGGTGTTGCACATCACCAATACAATTCATGTTACTCTAGAAGTGCAGTATCTATATCATAACTGTTCACTGACATCTATTTATGTGCTTATCTGTTAATTCAAACGATGAATGGAATAGACACAAACATTCAGAAAATATCTTCATTTTACTCCATATCTAAACATCAACTATAATTTCCCATTTCTCCCACGACCACCCCTTCAGTGAGGCAACTACAAAGATTTTAATAATCATGTTAGAAGAAGAAAGAGCTTTAATCATTCAACAATTAAAACTGCTGTTCGCATTTCTGGAAATAGTTTCTTTAGCCAATCGTCCACCTCACTTTATCTTCTAAATTTATAGCATTGCAGACCACTTATTTATAAACATGCAAGCAGTCTTATCACAAATCATTTTATCCTTGTAACTATATGATATATTATAGTCAATTATTAACTTTCAATGAAGTCATTCTCTCAAAAGTGTTTTCATTGCAGCGTTATCTGTCTGTGGTCTTTTTAGAACTGAAATTTGAAAAACATCTCATTTTCTGTTATATCAGACATATTTTCATCAAATAATGTGGTTGCTGTTTTTGTTGTTATCATTGTTGTTGTTGTTTATATCCAGACTATCCTTGATCCAGGAAACCTATGATGAAAAGCATTCCAGTCATGACTGACTCTGTCTATTTTTCTTTCTTTTATTTTTTGGGTTTTTTTTTCTTTTCAGATACAATGTATCTAATACCACATCATTTTTCTAAAACAGTATGGTGTGGTTTCAGTGAAATTCTACTGCTATTTCTAGCAGGTCAAACAACCACATATTGGGCCCCCACCCACCTCATTACCTCATCAAACAATGTAGTGTTGTTGCTATTATTGTTGTTGTTGTTGCTGTTATTGTTTAGCCTCATGTCAACCATGATCAAACAGATCTATGATCAAGGTTATTCCAGCCATGATCATCCCCTCTTATTTTCAGGCTTGTATCTAGAACTACATTATTTAAAGTGCCCTTCCTTCTTTATGATGGTAGATTGTAATTTTGATAGACATTTGGCTGTTATACCCAGCAAGTTGATCCATTGAACATGTAGGAAGAGCAATTTGTTTTTAAATACTGTTTACCATTATTTTATCAATTGCAAACCATTTCATCTAAATGATAATTACAAATTGGTGACATTTTAATGTAGACAACAGCATAATTAACAGGTGTCCTACACTGTATTTGTATATCTATACAAATGTCAGGTAAATTTATGAGTGTTTGTTTATACTAAACACATTTTTAACCTCTCTTATGAAAAGAACATACTGTGGTTAAACCACATTTTCTTATTTCTCTATGACCAGAAAAAAAGTCAAGTTTCAGTGTTTTTATTGCTTTGTTACTCATTTTCTTAACTATAGAGAACATAGTAGCTGAGAACTGTTTACAGTACATACAAACTTGGATAAAATTAAATTGACCTGATTTAATATAAATAATCACAAATGCAAGCTTTGGAAATGTTTAATAGAGAGAAGCACCAAACAGCATTAGGATAAATAGTGATATAAGTTAAAACTTATGGGTGTATTTATAGTAAATTTTTCTGGTTGAAATTGAAAAGTACCTATTTTTCACCACTAAGTTAAAAGCATGTTTACTATAAACACACAGTCATAATTCGACCTTATATCTCTGTTTATCCAAATGTTGTTGTGCACTTCATCATCATCGCGGAACGCGTGGCTTAGTGGTTAGGGTGTTAGCATCATGATCGTAAGATTGTGGTTTCGATTCCTGGACCAGGCGACGCGTTGTGTTCTTGAGCAAAACACTTCATTTCACGTTGCTCCAGTCCACTCAGCTGGCAAAAATGAGTAACGCTGCGATGGACTGACGTCCTGTCCAGCTGGGGAACACATACGCCATTGAAACCGGGAAACCGGGCCCGTGAGCCTGGCTAGGCTTTAAAAGGGCACATGTATTATTATTATTACTTCATCATCATCATTTAATTAAATATTATTAACAGATGTAATATCTTAATGAAAATTAAGGCAGATCGATTTAGTTTTGTTCAAGTTTATATATACTAAAATAGTTGTAAGCTACTATTTAATTTATGAGTGGGAAAATGAGTGATCAGTCACTGATGAAGCAGTAAGAAAGAAAGGAAAAACTAGTCAAGTCTGTCTCCTTTTTCTGGTCACAGAGACAAAAATGTGGTCGTACTACAGTATTTTCTTTTCACAGCAAGGCAAAAGAAAAACTATATGTTCACTATAAACATCACTGTATGTTTACCTTTCACCTCTTTTTTGATAATTATGCATAATTTTTCCGAAATGACTTCATGAAAAAATAAACTTAAGATGAGATGTTACTGAAGTTAACTTGCAGAAATTCTGTTCTAGATAGATACAATGATACATTTATCATAATGTTCTGGCGTGATGGTATTATATCTATGAGAATTTCAGGTGATTTGAATGTGTAGCTTCAGGAAATGTGTGATTAAAACAGACTTTAGCATGATCTACAAACATTCCTTGCATGTCAATGTGGTCTCACTTTATGTACTTTGGTTGCTGTCATTGTTTAGCTCAAAGACTGTCAGTTTTTTTGTATCTTTCTTTTGTTCTTTTTTTTCTTTTTTTTCTAAGACCTGTGCATCCAGGAAGACATTATCAGATACATCTTTCTCCTTTTAAGTTAGTAAGATGTGGTTTGAGGGTTATTTGACTGCTGTTTCTTGCAGTATGAGTAACCACATAGAAGTTCCCTAGCTGACTTGTGTGTTTTACTGATGGTAGTTGTTATTTAACTTCAGGTCAGCCCAAATTGAACAAATATCTGATTAAAAGTATTCCAGACATCTTTTTTTCTTTCAGGCAGTGAACACCATCCAGTTCTAAATTAACAAATGTGACCTTTCCTTTATAAGATGATAGGGAAGATTTTGAGGGAGATTTGACTCCTTTTTTTTTTTTTTTTTTTTTTTTTTTTTTTTTTTTTTTTGTGAATCAGCACATGTTAAGTCACTTGTGTTCTTTCATCAGGACTATATTCACCGTATTTTAACATCACTGTGATGGGAAAGTACAATGTCGTATTTATACTACCTGTTATATACTGTTAATTTTTTTTTTTTTTTTGAATTTTTTGAAGTTTGTTGCAGTTGATGTGGGAGAGGCTGATATTTCAAACACAGCTGGCATGGATTTCATCTATTGCTTGCAGATCTATGAGGGTAGGGTATTATCATTTTGTACAAAAGGTTATGCCAGTGAATATTTGATCATCAATCTTTCTGGGTAATAGATTTAATTCACCACCCAGTTTAGCACCATCGTTGAGCCTTTGGGTACCTTCCGCAGAATCCATCCGTTGTAAGCATTCATGCTAGGCCTCTGAGGATAACTTCTTCCCATTTTCCCACCAATCATAAAAGCTTGGAAACATCTGGGTCACAGCAATTTCTCTTCCATGAAGTTTTACATTCATATTCTCTTCTTCTCAGTCAAATGTATGAACAATACTGATATATTCTTACATTTCTTCGATATCCACATCTGTGTCCACAAGTGTCTGACTTCACATCATAATTGTTGTCTTCATATGGTACGTTGTTCTCTAGTAGTTATACTTAAGATGTTGTTATTGTTTAACCCCAGGTCATCTTTAATCCATCAGCCCTCTGATCAAATGGCATTCTAACCATGATTACATCATAATATTTTCAAAAATATTATTTAAGGCTACCTTATCCATCATGTCTTAAAGAGTATGGTTGATTTGAAGGCTACTTGGCTATTTTGTAAGAAAGTAGGGTGTGACTTGAGGGAGATTTGACTGCTGTTTTTATAACAAGTCTAGCAACAATATAGAAACTCCTTTGATGATAGAGTAGCATGGATCTTAGGTGTTTCACTCATAAACACACACATCACCCGGTCTGAGATTTGAACCCACGATCCCTCAATTGTGAGTCCACTGCTCTAACCACTAGGCTATGTGCCTCCACAGGAGTTTTTATATGCATGTTCAAAATGTTTCCTGTAAACAAAATTAAAGGATATATATATATATATATATATATATATATATATATATA
>NC_068992.1:7367120-7369784 GCF_001194135.2 Octopus bimaculoides
ATATATATATATATATATATATATACATACATATATATAGACACCTATCCCTGTCCCTTTATACCTCTAATCTCTCATCAACTGGCACAAAGCACACCCCCTGCCCAACTCACTACTTCTCCCCACTTCCAGCTGAAGAGGTTTTTGTCTTGCAAGTTACTTGATGACTCTTTTGGTGCCACATAAAAACTACCCAGTGCATGCTGTAAAGTAGTCATTAGGAAGGGAACCCAGCCACAGACATCATTCCAAAACAGACAATAGAGCCTGGTGTGGGTCCAGGTCTTACCAGTTCCAGTCAAGCCGTACAACCCATGCTAACATGGACATTAAATAATATATAGTATAACTTAGATATCATAGTTATTTTCCTTGTCTTTAGCCTTACCTATTCATTTATGGGATTTTTATAAGAAATCAATGCTGTGATTTCTTGAAACTTATGAAGGGCTATATTTTCATGGTTATAGAAATAATGCAGAGCACAAATTATGTTTAAAAATGTTGGTATTTTGATTGTTAGATGTGTTCTTTTGAAAACTTTCTGAATACGACAAGACTGAATAAATTTTATTGCATAAAATTATACTTGTAAAGATTGTAGATTACTCGTTAGACAATGTTCATTGTTAATGAAGAAGAGAGAAGTTTACATATTAGTAATTATCAACAATCTTGTTATATAAGAAATGATTAACTTAAAATCAAATTTTAACTGAAGAATGCATCTGAAAGCGAAAATAGAGCTTATAAGATGCTTCCAAATGTTAGTATTGTTTTTCATGTTTTAAACTGATCATTCATATTGTAACCACTTTTCTGGAAAGGAAAAGAACCATGATAGAATTGGAATGTTACAACTACAGCAGGAATTAAATTCTCCATACACTCCTTCCTGATATCTAGAGGAAAATCCAACCAACTCTTTGTGCTGTAAAACAAACCTGATTTGCTTCTAAGTTTTATGCTACTGAATACTTTGGATGTCTGATCAAACTTTCAGAACAATGAAGAGATGAAAGAAATTTTAAACATAAAATGCTTCACTCAAAAATGGCAACTAGTACTGTTAACACAGTGGTCATTTTTACAATTGATTAAGTGCATAGCAAAACTTGAGTAAAAGAATTTCCTTTTGAAATTTTGGTCAACTGAAACTTTATTCTGGACTAGATAAGTTAACTATTAGAAGTTGTTGTCATTGTGTTTTTGTATGCTGTGAAATGTTTTAGATATGAAGAAATGTCCTTTATTATCCAAACATTGGCTATCACATTGTTAACTTTTGATAATAGCTGCTAAACACTTGATGTGGCATAATATTCTGCAACTAAGATGAAGGAATTAACCTGTTTCAGTGTTTCTCTGTGGTGTTGTTGTACGAAGACTATTAATTTTACTTTTGGTCTATGTACTTTAATGTAGTTTACTAATATTGATTTTAGTAAGAATATTGCTATATTTATTTTGTGCATTAGGAAATTGCTTCCTTTACAGCTTACATATTTGTGTTTTAAGAATGTGGATGTGCATGTATGTGTATGTTTGGCATTTCTCTACTTAAATGCGGTCCATTCTACAGCACAAGATATTTTAGTCTAAACAACAACTTCAATAAAATTCTGAACTTCAAGAAAGTTTTACATATTACAAATGAGCAACTTATCAATTAAATTCAAAGAATTCTGATTATCTGGTCTGAAATTTCTAGAAGTTAACAAGTAAACATATACTGACAAAAATAATATACATCAAGTATTATAGATGTGAAATCAAACCAATAATTATAGTTCAATAGCTGAGGATTCTTTATCGGCTGACTCTGTAGATACTTTTATTTACTGAGTTTCAAATCTGAGCTCAGTGTAAATATATGCAATTTTCTGTACACATATTTTTTCAGTCGTTAGCTCTTATAGAACAAATTAGTAGACATGTTGAAATCTTAGTTTAGAATTTTAGTGGGGAACAATCTAATCATATACTTTCTGTGCAATTGTTAAAACACTATAGATGTAGGCAAGGTTGTGTGGTGAAAAGTGTGTTTTGCTACTCTGTGGTTCAGTACTGAACTTGGAGCAAGTACTCTCTACCATGATTGTTTTATATTAACCAAATGGTTATCAAAGAAGTTTGGTATAACAGGCAGAAATTGTATGTGTGCGTGTGTGCATGTGTGTGTGTGTGTGTGTGTTTATTCCAGTGTAAGATAAAAACTTATGCATCCGATTTCTTATCTTACTAAAATAATGGTTGATATAGTCAACTGAAACCTCTGCATGTGATGCTCTTGTATGGGTGCAGTTTAATGATTGAAACCAGGAGAGAAAAAAAACAAAAATATGTGCCACCAACAACCACTTCACCCAAAGGATGAAATTGAAAAGGTCTACAAACATTGCCTACTCTTGAAAACTTTTGTTCGAAATTAAGTTAATACAAAAAATTATTAAAAATAAAAACTTGAGCAAAACTGTACGTGTGTGTATGTATATATTTATATATACATACACACACACACATATATCTGCACATACATATGTATCCAGGTGTACATATATATGTGTGTACACACATACATATACATAGATATATAAGATCAAAGTATAGTGTGTGTGTGTGTGTGTATATATATATATATATATATATATATATATATATATA
>NC_068992.1:7370003-7373054 GCF_001194135.2 Octopus bimaculoides
TATATAATAACAGATAACTTTATTTATCAAAAAATGCTATGAGGATAAAAATAAACGTTCTTTTCTATAATGTTATTCAATAAAGCCACATTCAGCTCCAACAACTGCTTCTATATGAGATCTAAATCATCTACATGCTCGAATCAAGTGGTCCTGGTTCATTTTGGACATTACTCTGACTATGGTAGTTTTCAAAGAATCTTTGGTGTTATGTGTGTGTTCATTGACCTCTCTATCAACAACACTCCACATGTAATAGTGACTGGATTGAAATCTGGGGAATTAGGAGGCCAAATGTTAGGGGTTATGTGATCATGAAAATTTTCAGCCATCCATTCTTGTGTTACTAGAGCCATGTGTGATAGTGCAGAGTCTTACCGAAACACATGTTTCATTGCATACATTGTGTATTGCGTACACTGTCTAACCAGGGCTTAACAGTTATTTCGAGGACCTCAATGTAGGCAGCAGAGTTAATTATAAGACCTTCTGGAAAGAAGTAAAGAAGCATCAAATATCCTTCATTGTTGACAACCCCTAAAACCATGACAGTTGCAGGAAATTTTGTATGCATAACACTTGGAACATCAGAAGGGTCTGCACATAACCATCTGTCATTTCTTCTGTTAACTTTTTGATCTTGGTCAAAGTTTTTTTCGTTTGAGAAAAACTAAATCAAATCTTTTTCTGCTGAATTTTTCAGTTTGTTTAAAAGCCTTTTAGATCTGACGTTGTGATTTTCTTTTGCTTTTTCTGACAAATTGACCTTCCCTCATCATATAAGACTTATATCTGATCTCTTCGTGGACAACATTTCTGACTGTTCCTTCTGACACATGGAGATAGATCTTTTGCAACTGACCTCATGGACTTTCTGGGATTGAAATCAATGGTTTGTTGAACTTGCTGATTAAATTCAGGTGTTCTAATAATTTCAGAGCATTTAGAATGCTTTTTTATGCTTTGATACTAGTGATACGTTTCCATCTTCAGTTTCTAGCTCCTTACAAACTTTGTAGATGAAAAATCTGGCAACTTTTAACGATCAAGATATTCCTAAATCGCTATGCTCAGCCTTTATAACCACAATAACAACATGCTGCTTCATTTCTTGATTCAAATTAATCCTACAAATTTTTAATTATTTATAGATAGATAGATAGGTAGGTAGGTAAGTAGGTAGGTACGTACATACGTACATACATACGTACATAGGTAGATAGAGATAGATAGACAGACAGTTAGTAGGTAGGTAGATAGAGATGGATGGATGGATGGATTAAGGAACCCATCACTATGCATAACTATTTTAAAATAATGTAGACATTTAATTTATCTTAGATTTGATATTTCAAGGAAGAAATAGATAATAGAAGTATACACATATTAGGTGTGTGCTACATTGAAGACATGGCTGTGTTTGATTTCAATGTTTTTATTAATACTTTATCATATTTCCTTATTCGGTTTTTAGGTCTAGTTTGGTATAATAAAATTATTATTTCAAATTAAATGTATGAAACTAATAAGGGAAGATGAAAAAAGATCTTTAATAAAAAAACGACTTAATTGAAACACATTTGAGTCTTCAATATAACGTTTGAAAAAAAAATGTGTTCTCATTTTACATAAATATATGCACACATACATACGTGCATGAGTGTGTGTGTGTGTGTCTGTGTGAATGTATGCCATATGTATATTTACATGCATGTATATGTATGTACATACATGCATATATGTATATTTCTCTGCATATGAATGATTTTCTTCCTCATCTCCTAGATTCTGAGATGAAAAAAGAAAAGAAAAATAATACAAAAGATGGTATATTTTAAATTTCTATTTCCTTTCAAGTAATAAGTAGATACTATCTTACTAACTTACTACTAACATATCTAACTTAAAAACAAATAAGAATTTATAGTTGAGCCACAATATTGAAAACATAGAGAACTAAAAGCCGAACACCAAATTCTATATTTTTCAGATATTTATCTCACAGGAACTTCATTTGTGACTGTTGGTGATCACATAATATTGGTGTGCAATGTGGT
Source organism: Octopus bimaculoides (assembly GCF_001194135.2). Taxonomy (NCBI): domain Eukaryota; kingdom Metazoa; phylum Mollusca; class Cephalopoda; order Octopoda; family Octopodidae; genus Octopus; species Octopus bimaculoides. The sequence goes on from NC_068992.1 coordinate 7,372,061, forward strand.
GGGTGGGGACTATATCCCCGAGGATGTAGATTGGTTCAAAGATGGCAATGAGATCAAATATGATTCTACACAAAGGGTACACGTAACCAGACAGCGTTCGGTGAATACGAAGTTTTTATCGAGTCAACTACTGATTAAAAAAAGTAATATGGATGATGCAGGGAATTACGTTTGCCGTTCTGGCATGGATGTAACCAGCCTGAATGTTGAAGTCCTTAATGGTAGGCAATGATTTTTTATGGCTTCTTTCAGCACATTATTATCTTTCTATTTCAAAACTCTCCCCTTTTTTTGATACATCAAAATATCTCTCAAATCTTCTTATTCAAATTCTGGAAGCATTTTTGAGATTCAGCGTATAGGCTTCAAGATATTTTCTATTTAAATACCGAATACATCATACACACACACACACACATATATATATATATATATATATATATATATACATACATACATACAATGGGCTTCTTTTCAGTTTCCGTCTACCAAATCCACTCACAAGGTTTTGGTCGGCCCAAGGCTATAGTAGAAGACACTTGCCCAACATGCCACGCAGTGGGACTGAACCCGGAACCATGTGGTTGGTAAGCAAGCTACTTACCACACAACCACTCCTATGCCTTACATGTATATTTATACATAAATTATAGATCCACTATAGGTAGAATAAAGTGAGAGATAAATATCGATTTAATACACATATTGAAAGAGCAACTAATAGTTTCATGCTTTTTTAATACTTAAACTAGGCATATTTATAATATATGCCATGTATCTCCGACCAACCTTTCACTAAGGACACTGGACAGTGAGAAACTAAGAAAAAACAAGAAGAAAAATACTGCATTAATTGTGGTTTCTGCAGTTAGGGAGGATGGGGATCTTGGTTTCTTTCTTCTCATATATATATATATATATATATGTGGGTGTATATATATATGTATGTATATATATGCATATGCATATATATATATGTATATATATTTGTGTG
>NC_068992.1:7373137-7378301 GCF_001194135.2 Octopus bimaculoides
ATATATATATATATATATATATATATATATATATATATATATATATATATATATACTATCAGAGATACCCGGCCTTGCTCAGGATTAAAACGGCATAGATTTTTATTGTTTTACTTGTTTCAGTCATGTGACTGTAGTCGTGCTGGAGCACTGCCATAGGCTGAAGAAATCAACCACAGGATTTATTCTTTGTAAGCCTAGTACTCATTCTGTCAGTGTCTTTTACCAAACCGCTAAGTTACCGGAATGTAAACACAGCAACATCATTAATTAATTTCAGTTTAAACAGTTTTTTGGAAGTGGTATTTGATTAAACATAAATTGTGTGCTCCTCCCATCATACATTAACTTCACAACACTTCACTTACAGTAACCATCCTCTATCATATCCTCCCTCTCAGTTGAGAAAGCTCTTTAGTCCTGCAAGATACAGGGTAACCTCACTAACGCTGGTGCCACAAAAACAAAAAAAGCACACACTATACTCTGTAAAGCAGTAGGAATTAAGAAATGTATCCAGCCATAGAAACCATGCCTGATTCACTAGAGCAAGACGTGGTTCTCTGTACTGTTGGATCCTGTCAAAATGTCCAACCCATGCCAAGATGGGAAGAAGTCATAAAAATGATGCTGATGATGATGCGTGCATACATATGAGTATTTCACTGATGTTTTCCAGTTCAAGATTTGAACATTAATAAGAAAATCAAAAAATCAGTACTTTTTGAACAATGTTCCTTGTGATATATGTTCAGCACTGAGTCACACAGACACTCCATTGTCTATCTTGCTGTGAAAAATAGTGAACCAATGATCTACTATTGGAAACTTGTTGCCAACAACACTATTGTTCACCAAATGTGATACAGTAATATAAAAAATTAAAAAATAGACAACTAAGCTGATATGAACATATAATGGCAATGAAATATCAAAAGTGCAATAAGTTGATAATGGAAAATATTCGTTATATACATAAAATAAGAGAAAATAGATTTTAAGAATTGTCTAGAGAAAGAGAAATTGAAATAACATTAGTCATTGATTAATGTTGTTGCTTTTTTTCCCCTCGCTATATAATTATTTCTTGTCGGGCTTTCTTTTTTTATAAATTGCTCCCAAGATTAAATATGATAACATTAACTTAGCTATTGTTTTTCCTGAATAGGGTGTTATTTGTTCTCTAAACCATTCTATATTTCTGTACTAATTAGTGTACAATATGAATATTTTTCCATTATTATTTTGGAAAGTACAGTGGTGTCCATACTTAGCTGATGATGTCAATAACACCGAAACATGTACGAGATGAAATAATTAAAATAATTAAAATAATTAAAATAATTAAAATAATTAAAATAATATTAGCCACTGGCAAATGTTTTTTCTCCCTTCACCACATGATTATTTTTAGACAACTGTTTAATATTCTACTCATTGAATATATTAATATTAATTTGTTAACTTAGCTATAAGAACTTTGAGATTGACAGATGAAATTACATAGGTTTATTACATGTGGAGAAATGGTGCACTATAGATTTTTTAAACACATACAGACATATAGAAAACAAGCACTAAATTTATGAAAGTGGTGATGTCGATGATGATGATGATGACAGTGATGATGGTGATGACAACAACAATGATAATTGTCTTTCCAAGTGCATGATATTAATTTGAAAATGAGATTAGAAAATTTGGTTTGTTCCATTGAAGTATTTATTATCTGCCCTTAAAGGAAACAACATAGTAACAATACTTCCTCCTGGGTCTGAGTTCTTTTATCACAGTTATATTTGCAATAATCTATAGACTATTTATTATATTCTTACATTTTTCTATCTTCTTTCTCATTTTTTTTTTCATTTTCTTAATTTTATTTCTCTTTTAACTAATTATATTTAATTTTTTTCATTCTTTTCTTTATTAATTTTTACTAACAGTTTTCTTTGTTTTATATATATATATATATATATATATATATATATACACACATATATATATATATATATATACACACATATATATATATATGTGTGTGTGTATTCATCATTTTTGTTGTAGTCCAAGACTTGCCAAACTATGGAATTATTTAAGTAATTTACAGAAAATAATGAGATCATGCAAAAGCTGACCTACAGCAGTCAATCTTTTACCATATATATTCATAGTTGTTGAATATATTCTATTATCATCATATTTCTTTATTTCTTTTTTCTTTTTTCTTTTTTTCTTTTTTGATTTTTGTTGTTGTTTTTTTATTATCATACTGGTACAATTGCCTGAGAATAATTTGAGTTTCAAAGAAATACGTTCTTGAAATTATATTATGATTTTGTTACTTGATTTCAAAATGCCAGTTTAATTTTGAAGATTTCTTTTTTAAAACTGAAATAATATTAAAATTATTATTATCATTATCATTATTATTATTATTATTATTATTATTATTATTAAAATAAAATTATTCATATGGAAATTATTATAGGAAGATAATTGAATACTATAAAAATATAGCAAGTGTATATTGAAAAGATATTGGAACCAATATAAAATATATACAAGTTATTTCAGTTTAATTTATAGTATTATTAATATTTTAACCCTAATAAATGAAGCCCATGGTTTTAATAAATACTTAATTTTGCACTTTGAGTGGTTTCACTATTTCAGAAAATCAAATACTAGATCTCACCTAATCCTCAACCAGACCGAGACTAAAAATTGAGAGTTAAGCAATCATGTCCTATCTTATGACCAGTGAGTTGAGAAGGGAGCCTCTATGTGGATACTTGGCCTCTTAGAAATAGCAGGCAAATTAACTTTTAAAAAACAACTTTCATCCTTTTGTTGGGATCTTTATTCTCTCTCTCTCTCTCTCTCTCTCTCTCTCTCTCTCTCTCTCTCTCTCTCTCTCTCTCTCTCTCTCTCTCCATCTGTCTATCTATCTATCTATCTATCTATCTCTCCCTCTCCCATTCTGAAGCAGAGGGGTGGGGCGGAAAACAAACATCTAATCTAAACCATTGGACTTTTCTTCCTCACAACACAACTTTCCATCATTTGAATTATTTGAAAGACATAACTTTCCCCTGTTTGAACTATCTGCAAATACATCAATAGTTCCCCCAGATTCTTCTGTTTTGCTATAATCAAAAGTGTTCCTAGATTTCTTCCTCTTAGATTTATCTCTCACAATCAAAAAGCTAAAGGCTGCTCCCATCAAAACATCATCATTTTAATGTCCACTTTCTATTTTTGGCATGGGTTCAATAGTTTGACAGGAGCTGGCAAGTCAGAAGATTGTGCTAAGCTCCACAGCCTGCTTGATGCCCCTGCTCGTGCCAATAACTTTACAGAGTGGACTACGTGCTTTTTTATATGACACCAGTACCAAGACACTCAAAATAAATGTTTTAATATTTGAGATGAGTTGCTATTAATACAACGAAATATATTTTCTAATGATTAACCTTGACTTTAAAGATAACAGAAGCAGTTAATAGTCGGAAAAAAAAAATCATAATTATATAAACTCATGGTAATAAGTTAGATTGAATTTTTAAAACTTAAATTTACTATCTACTCGTTACTGTTATTAGGTCCTGCATCAAACCTGATTGAGTGGACTTATCATCAGAGACATGTTTGTGTGTGTGTGTAACTCTACACTTGTAAAAATCAGTGGATGAATAAAAGAGTTCCTTACTTAAAGAATAAGGTTGGCAACAGGGAGTGCATTGGACCATAAAATATTGCCTCAATAAGTCTTCATCCAGCATGGAAAAACAGACAAGAAATAAATGATATCTTTAACTCGTTTCAGTTAATGGATGGCAGCTATGCTGGGGCTTTGCTTTGAAGGGACCAGCTGAATAAATCAACCCCAGTATTTATTTTAACAGTCTCTTTTGCCAAACCCCTAAGTTATGGGGAAGTGAACAAACTAACACCAGTTGTCAAGTGATGGTGGAAGCAAAAACAAAGATACACACTCATAAACATGTGTACATGTATATACATAGATATACATAGATATCTACACACACCGGCGAGCTGGCAGAGTGGTTAGCACGCTGGGCGAAATGCTTATCGGTATTTTGTCTGCCGTTATGTTCTGAGTTCAAATACCGCTGAGGTCGAATTTGCCTTTCATCCTTTTGGGGTCGATAAATTAAGTATCAGTTATGCACTGGGGTCGATGTAATCGACTTAATCCCTTTGTCTGTCCTTGTTTGTCCCCTCTATGTTTAGCCCCTTGTGGGCAATAAAGAAATAAGATATCTACACACACTCACATACACACATATATATATGCATATATCTATAATATATATATGGATATATGTGTGTGTGAGTGTGCATATATATATATATATATACAAACACATACACACACAATTGGCTTCCACACAGTTCCCATCTACTAGATTCACTCACAAGGCATTGGTCAGCCCATGGCCATAGTAGAAGATACTTGCCCAAGATGCTGAGCAGTGGTACTGGACCTAAAACCACATGGTTGCCAAACAAACTTCTTAACGACATGGCTATAGCTGTGACTGAATGAATTGTTGTTACTGTCGTTTTTCTTCCTATTTTATTGTACTCAACTACTGTCTAAAAACGTGGGAGGTTTAACAGTATTCCACTTGTGTAGTGTTTAGAAAATAATATGCCTATAAAAAGAAATACTTTTTAGCTTCTTTCTGAAGATAATGGTTATTTCACTCTGCATTCCATATTTGGATATCATAATGTCCCAGGCAAGTCTTTTAAATGACCATCGCTCACTAACACTAAGGAAAGATGGAATCGATTTTTAAAAGTCAGGTATTGCTTTTTGAAATCCTAGACAGGTGAAAGGTAAGGCCCATACTAATGAGATTTTAAGGTCATAAAGCAGAAAGATGAAACTTAATGCTCAATGTAAGGCATTTAGATTGGTGCTTTATTGGATCTGAAAATGTTTCTTCTCTTTCTCTCTCCCTCTCACTCTCTCCATCTATCTGGTATTCCCACTGACAAGGTATTAGCATATAAGCATATATATATAAATTAATAAATATACATACATACATTTATGTATATGTATGTGTGTGTGTGTGTGTATATATATATATATATATATATATATATATATATATATATGTGTGTGTGT
>NC_068992.1:7379154-7380023 GCF_001194135.2 Octopus bimaculoides
TATATATATATATATATATATATATATATATATATATGTATACATGTGTGTGTGGATATTTGTGTATGTATGAGTATGTACATGCATATATATGTTTGTGTGTGTATGTGCATGTACATATACGTTTGTGTGAGCGTGTGTAGACGTTATGAACGCACAAGGTTTTATGTCTATGTATTGTGACAATATGGTTGCGTGTGTTTTTATCTTTTTTCTTTTTTTTTCTACTTATTAGAGTAACTTCCCTTTTATTCAACGGTTTTTCCATACTGTCTCTTGCCATTAATAGCTGACGAGAATGCATCGTAACTCTTCGCTCCAACATTTGAAACTCCGAGTACTATAATGTCAATTTACTGTTTGTCCTAAATTATACATATATATATTTTCATACATGCATATATATGCATACATACATATATATTTATATAGTCACATACACACACAAAAATACATACATAAACACACTTCTTGACATTTTAAATGCAAAAATATTCACATGGATATAAAATTTAATGTTATTTTCTTTTTTTTTTTTTTTTTGAAATATTTTAATAAGACTGTATCTTAATTTATTGACATTTCAATATAAAATATACTGAAAATAAAAGTAAACAATTTTATTACCTCCCTTCTTACCTCTCCTCTAACAACGACTCCTCCTACCCCTCCCACTGCCAGATATTCATGAGAAAATATTCGAACTTATGAATATTTGCTCTCTGAAATACGAAGGAGATTTATTTACATTAATTCCTCCTTCTTTATCGTCTTTTTCTTCTTGTAAATTCCTTTACTGCAGTTAGTCCAGTAAATTGATTTGGTGAGTAACAAAAACAAACTCATAAACAAACAAAAGCAGCAACTAA
>NC_068992.1:7380424-7381321 GCF_001194135.2 Octopus bimaculoides
GTATATGCGCATATACATATATATAGGCACAGGAGTGACTATTTGGAGAAAAGCTTGCTGCCCAACTACATGCTTCCAGGTTCAGTCCCACTGCATGGCACCTTGGGCAAGTGTCTTCTACTATAGCCTCAGGATAACCAAAGCCTTGTGAGTGAATTTGGTAGACAGAAACTGAAAGAAGCCCAGTGTGTATATATCATCATCATCATCATCATTTAATGTCCGCTTTCCATGCTAGCATGGGTTGGATGATTTGACTGAGGACTGCTTCGTTACTGATGAAGATATATCTTGGAATGCATTTTCTGATAATAATCATACAGCTTCCAAATTACAGAGACTTCTGGGACACAAATTCATCTGTCTGAGGCAGGAAATTGATAGCAGAAATTAAATCAATTTACCAGTATTCAACCTACCTGAGCAGGTGACAGTGATATGACAACAGGTAAACATAAACAGCAAGAAGTAAAAACCCTTACATTCACAATGTACACTAACAACCATTACAACCTATCACCAAGTTTCATCCAAATTCATGCAACAGTTATATCATGATTTTTATATTAGAATAGTTGCATTTCATTAAAAGCTCTAGTTTCGAACAGAATCGGGAGATTTATAGAGAGAAAGCCCTTCAGGAATTTAATGGTTTAATTCCACAGACCAAACTTTGCCCTGACATTACCAATTTATTTTCATTTTAACACTCTCAAGTAGATGGCATTAGGAAGGGCATCCAACTGTAGAAACCATGCTAGTGCAGTCCTCTGGATCATCAGTTCATGTAGAACCATGCCAACATGATAAAGAGATGTTAAATGATGTTTCTGTTGTACCTGTATTCCAAAGGGCCAGCCTTGTCACACTGTGTCATGCTGAATCTCCCCAAGAATT
>NC_068992.1:7381331-7383396 GCF_001194135.2 Octopus bimaculoides
CAGCCTTGTCACACTGTGTCATGCTGAATCTCCCCAAGAATTATGTTAAGGGTACACATGTCTGTGGAGTGCTCAGCCACTTGCACGTTAATTTCACGAGCAGGCTCTTCCATTGATTGGATCAACTGGGATCCTTGTCATCACAACTGACAGAGTGCCACATCATAAATGTATATATATATATATATATATATATATATATATATATATATATATATATATGTATATATATATACATACATACTTTAATTATCACAGTACAGCCATTTTAACCAAAGGACTTGTTAAGTGGGACATCTCTATTTTCTTAGTGTTATTTACAGATCAGGAGTGCATGTCTCAATAAAGTCAAACCAGCATGCAGTAATGAAAGCCACCAAAAACAGAGAAATTGCACAGAATTTTGGGATACATTAATACTAATATATATATTATGAAAATCAAAACAAATGAGAAATTATATTCCAATTGCTTAACAGTGAATAACTGATACAGGGAAAGTAACTTCTCTCTCGTATTGTCAGAATGTTGTATAGCAACCAAGATGGTCCAGAAAGATTGATCCAAATTAAATATGAAAATAATGACTATTATATTATTGGAGTTACCAAAAAATGATGATATATTGCAACAATAAGGCTGGTGAATAGTGATACTTAGATGGTAAAATGCATTCCAATCTCACAATATTCCAATATTGGATAGAAATAATTTAACCTGATTATCTACATTAAAATATGGGAATAAGAATTAATATCTGATTCAATGCTAATATATTATATTTGATACCATATATTATATGTAATTCAAAATCATTTATGATTGAGAGGTAGTCAGTACAATGTTGACTGTTAAAATAAATTAGATCCAAGAGAAAACTATGGTGTCGTCCATAATATGGTTGTCCATAATATGCTGTCCATAATATGGTATTGTTAATAATATATTTCTTATCAATATTTGGCAGGAGTAACAGTGTGACTCATGGACCAAGAGTTTCATTCATTATCACATATCACACTTTGATAATTGCTAACACACAAAACTCTTGTCCCTTAAGTCACTCTACTACTTCTGCCCCAAAATTAATAAAATATATATGTATATTCATGTTTTGAGTCATATTTTTCCAGTTTGCCTCTCCAAACCATTGGATGACTGAAACAAAACAAAAAAAGAATAAAAGAATAGAAATTATGCAACACAGCAGTGAAAAATGAGAAATCCACAAAATAACATAAAATTATAATAATTCAACAGAAGTTTGAAATGGGGTTACAATGTAAATAATATAAAAATATGAGGTAATGATAACTCTCTAAACAAGATGATAATATAAGTTTGAAATGAGATTATATTGCGAATGAGAGATTGAAATATTAATATAGTGTTAACTGGTAAGACAGTGTGAAATGATAAGAGAGTGTGAAATAGTAAGATAGTGTGAAATGATACTGTTAATAGTAGTGTTAAATGCTAAAATAAAAGAGCATGATAATATGGTGATATACAATGTAAAAGATACATAGATTAAGGGATAGGCGGCAAGAACTATAAAAGTTAAGAAAATTCACGATGGAATTGTGTCCAATTGAAAGTCAGAAACTAGTATATATTGGTTCTGTCATTTCTTGAGTTGTGTGCGTGTGCGTGTGTGTGTGTGTGTGTGTGAGTGAGTGAATGAGTGTGTGAGTGTGTGTGTGAGTGAGTGAATGAGTGTGTGTGTGTGTGAGTGAGTGAGTGAGTGTGAGTGAGTGGGGGGGTAAGTGAGTGAGTGTGTGTGTGTGGTGTGTGTGTAAATGAATCGGACACTTGAGCAAGATGCAGTCCTTGAACCTGTCAAATCATTCAAGCCATGCCAGCTTGGAAAATGAACACTAAAAAGACAATGATATCAATACACATATATACATATACAGTGAAGGCGTGTGGTTTAATGGTCAGCTCACGATTGTAAGGTCATGAGTTCCATTCCCAGCAACGTGTTGTGTCCTTGAGCAAGACACTTTTGTTTCACGTTGCTCCAGTCCACTCAGCTGCCAAAAATGAGTAGTACCTGTGTCAT
>NC_068992.1:7383406-7385760 GCF_001194135.2 Octopus bimaculoides
CTGAATCTCCCCAAGAACTACATTAAGGATACACATATCTGTGGAGTGCTCAGCCACTTGCACGTTAATTTCACAAGCAGGCTCTTCCATTGACTGGATCAACTGGAACCCTTGTCGTTGGAACCGATGGAGTGCCATACTATACATATACAAAGAGAGAGAGAGAAAGAGACATACATATTGCTCTGTGGTGAAGAAGTTCACTTCCCAACAGCATGATTCAAGGTTCAGTCCCACTGTCTGACACCTTGATCAAGTGCCTCCTACTATAGAACTGATTTGACCAAAACCTTGTAAGTGAATCTGATCGAGAGAAACTGAAAAAAGCTGATTGTATATTAATGCATGTGGGGGGGGGGCTTCTTGTCTTGACAGTATATGGTAGTTGTAAAAGAGAATGACTGTCATACAAGCGGTGTCTTTTATTTCCAATTTTTCATGGAAACATGTTCAGCCATAGGGAAAGTAACACCTTTTTTGGAAAAAGGTGAACGTTGGTGACAAGAAGGACATCCAGCTGTAAAAAATCCACACCAACAAATTCCATCTAACCTATGCAAGCATGGAAAAGTGGTCATTAAAGCAATGCTGGTAAAGTACATAAATATATTGATATATATATTAGTGTTGTCTTTTTTGTGTGGTGGAGGAGAAACAACAAATATCATTTGCTTGTTACTCTATCTACTACCACCATCACCCAAATACATCCAACACCTGTTAACTCCTACATCATTATAATTTCAAATAAAATCACCAATATTACTAAATGATTAGTGAAGTGGAAATTGACAAGCTAGACTATAAAGCTAAGTAGTAAATTCATGTGTGTGTGTGCATGGGTATATACATTTATAAATATGTATACATGTATGTGTGTGTATATATATATATATATACACACATACAAACGTGCACATTATACATATGTGTAAGTTTATATATATACATACACTCACATATGTGCATACATGTATGTATGTGTGTGTGTGAGTATTTTCAGAAGATTTTGTGAAGATTCATCTCCATTATTATTTCTACTACTACTGCTACTTCTTTACTACTGTCTCCTCTTACTTCTTCCCCACCTCCTACTTCACATCTGCCTTCTTTATGAACATGTGTGTGTGTGAGAGAGAGACTATTGGTGAAATATTTTTAAAATTTCAAAATTCTGTATATCTAAAAATCAATGAGATATAGGTAATTAAAAGCAACTGAATAGTAAATTTCGTAGAATTTATTTTCAAGAGATCAAGCTTCCAACAGATTCTCTCAAGCATCTTGCCCAAATGGCATTATTTCTTCATAAGTTCTCTGAAGTCTGAAAAACCATTAAAACTGCAAAGATGGAAAAGCTACAAAACTGAATGATATACTAAGAAAAGCATTAAAAGCAGACTTTAATGTATCAATGAGGATTCATTACCACTATCTCTTTGAAAAGCTGTGACACAAGAAGACAACGAAACAACAGAATAGAAATGAGGTTATCAGGTCAGGGTTTTTATGCAAAGAAATTTTTATAACTCTATAGACGACAAGAGAAACTACCCTGTTTTCAATGCCTAGAAAACTATCATTCTAAACATCGAAGATAAAACTGAACTGCACATAAGAGAGCCACAAGAAAGCTTTCTGCAAATCTGGTCATTTTAACATTTTGCATCAGAACAGAGAAATTTCTAGAATAAAACTTGCTCAACTATACCAACTTTATTGATTTAGAAAACGTTTTTCACTGTAAAGAAAGTAACATTGGATATCAGGTATGTCTTCCTTATAACCAGTTCTTGGTTCAGGAAATATTTACTGAGTTGGCAAAACTTTCATTATAATTTGGCCTAAATCTCCATAACAGCTAAAAGAACCATTACAAGCATTTCTAAAGGATCCAGCCATATTATATGATTTTCCAATTCATGAAGATTTCAAAACATTTAAGTAGTCTTTATTTGTACTTCTTTCTCAATATGCTTATTTTTGTAGTTCTTGTGTTTTAGTCTTTTTGTTGTTGTATTTCTTTTTTTTTTTTTGCATAAAGATTAATCATATACATTCCTCAATCTGTCAGTCATTCTTTATCCATTTTACACAAATGTTTAAAACTGTTTAAATAAATTATCTTATTCTGTAAACTTTCCGAACATAAAATAGATATTCCATAAAGAACTAAAAAAAAAGGTGGGGTGCAAATGCTGCACCTAACTGTTGCATGGATTGATCTTGTATTTCTTCTACTTTCAACCTTAAAGAAATAAAAATATCCTGTATGTGTTACTGTTGATGAAGAAGTTGTTGCTGCTGTTGTTTTTGTTGTTGTATAGCCCTGAGGTGTCAGCTTTGACCAAGTA
>NC_068992.1:7385805-7388613 GCF_001194135.2 Octopus bimaculoides
CTCTTTTACTCTTTTACTTGTTTCGGTCATTTGACTGTGGCCATGCTGGAGCACCACCTTTAATCGAGCAAATCAACCCCGGGACTTATTCTTTATAAGCCTAGTACTTATTCTATCGGTCTCTTTTTGCCGAACCTCTAAGTGACGGGTGCATAAACACACCAGCATCGGTTGTCAAGCAATGCTAGGGGGACAAACACAGACACACAAACATACACACACACATCACATACATATATATATATATATATATATATATATGCATATATACGACGGACTTCTTTCAGTTTTCGTCTACCAAATCCACTCACAAGACTTTGGTCGGCTCGAGGCTATAAGAGAAGACACTTGCCCAAGGTGCCACGCAGTGGGACTGAACCTGGAACCATGTGGTTGGTAAGCAAGCTACTTACCACACAGCCACTCCTCACTTTGAAGATTTGTCATTGCATCATGGACATGGCATTGGTAGAGGAAATGATTTTGTTGTCAAGACTTAGATCAGTTCTCATTAAGAAACCATATTCTCAAATTTATTCTAGCCATACCACTCATTTTGTTCTTCAGACATAATGTGTTCTGGGTTACTATATTCAATGTATTTTTTATTTTTTATTTTTTAATATCGTAGGATGTAAATATTAAGGGAGATTTGATTGCTATTTCTAGCAGATCAGACCTCAATATTAAGGGTCACTTATTGGTACATTGACAAAAAAGTTGCTAATGATAGCAAATATTTTCTATGCTTAAACTTTGGTTGCTTTTCCTAATATTAGGAGCAACCATTTCCTATTGGCTTTCCATGACCCTTCATTGAGTTTCTGGCTACTGGTTGTCATAAATTATCTTCACTAATTTTGTTTGCCGTTTAATGCCATGTCAGCTCTGATTAAGCTCACCAATGATTAAGAGTGTTCCAACCGTAATTATCTTGCTTTTTTTGTATATCTAAGACTACACTGTCCCTTCTGTGCCCTTCTGTCTTTACAACAATAAGATCATAAAAACTTGAAGGAGATTCAGCTGCTATTTCTGGTCGGTCAAGTAACTGAGATTCTGGTTAGTTTTTTCATGCTGGCGTTTATTAATCCACATTGCATGCGATATCTCTTTTTTATATAAGCATTTCTCTAACACTTGCCTCCTTATATTTCTATTATCACTGACATGTCATTACATCTCTTAGAATAAAGCATATTGCTTTACTGGTGTTTCCTGTTCATGACAATAACTGCTGTTAATTCTCTTTCAGCCTGTTAGCTTGAAAAAAGATTTTTTTTTAATTCCAAAATATAATGAAAGCATTGATTGTGTTAGCCAATGCCTCCCCACTTATGATGATAAGTCAATGAGAGAGTTTGTATGTAGAAGCACCACTAACTAGAAATACTAGCCAAATTGTCCTCCAATAACACCCCACCATCAAAAAGAGAGAATGCATAACTGTTTGGTCTTGAGAAGTGGTTCAAAAACTAATTTTATCATCTTTTATAATTTTCCAAATATTGCTAACCCCTCACAACTATATTTCACACTCAATCTTTACCATCTTATTTTTAATAAGAAATTAAATAAAACAAAAATTGCTTTAGAAAGAGAATTTATTCATATACAAAAAGAAAACATGTTTTGAAAATGATAAATAGCACTTTCCTATAAAAAAAAAACATTTTAAAATTTCAATTTAAAGATACCACTTTTTATAGAACCCAAGAATTTTTTCACAGGGGTTCTTGGAATCCACTATGGGAAACACTTCTAGAGGAACAGGTTGTACTCCTGTGCTTCATAGGCCTTAAACTCAAGAGATGGACTCAATGTCATCAGTGAATAATGAATCTCTTGCAAAAACGATGGAATACCTTAGATTATAAGTTTGCTTTTGATCAGAGCTGACCTGAGGCTAAAAACAACAACTTACACACATAAAGTTTGCAAATGCCATCATGTGAAGTTCATTCTAATATTTTGAGCAAGAACTCTTTCTCTAATGAAGTACCCTGATTGAAGCATTAGAATTCACAACTAGAATTGTCAATACAGACAGTTGTTGCCTAGGATTCTAGTTCATTTTTCTTTCTTTTTCCTTTTTTTTTTTCTTTTTACTTCTGATTCTCCATTCTGGGTTTTCCATCAATAACTTTATTTTTCACTTTCCCTCTTCACTCCTTCCTATTTCTCCCTTTTCTTTCACTCTCTCTCTATCTCTTTCTCTCTGGTGCTGTCATCATTAAGAATTAATGTTTCTATCTGTATATCTCTCTATCTATCTGTATACCTACCTATTTGTCTGTCTGTCTATCTATTTTTATATATCTCTATATGTATATCTATCAATCTACTTATTTATCTGTCTGTCTGTATATCTAGTTATCATATAGATAGACACACATGAGCCTAGGCAGTACAATTTCAGTTCATCAAAGATAAATAGTTAATCCCTGAGAATGCACAAACTCAACATACACTATGACTTCATATCTATCAGAATTAAACAGGAAGTTTGAACCTCAGGAAAATATGGAATAATCAACACAAGTTACCCCACACCTGTATAAGCTCAGTCTAATTTAACTAACATTTACTACATGAATCTCTCCAAATTATTGATTTCTCTCATCTTTGTATCGATTTCTCACATAAATATTATCTGAACTATTGTTTGTGAAACAAGATCAGTTTAGATATTTAAACCATGGTGACCATGTTAAATATAAAAATTGAATTAGTAATGTGTCTGTCGTTTCTAAAATTAAATTTGAAACACTGTCTAATTTTCTTTACTTTTTTTTTTTTTTTTTTTTT
>NC_068992.1:7389454-7391293 GCF_001194135.2 Octopus bimaculoides
ATATATATATATATATATATATATATATATATATCCTAAATTTCCTTGTCCAGTGTATCCTTCTAAAAATGGTATGTCATGATATGAGAGACATTTGGTTGTTATGTCTAGCAGATCAGTTGACTGCAAAGAATTTCTTTTATTGGCTCATTTGTTATGCAATCAGCCATGTGATTACATTTAAAATGACTTGTTCTTTAGACAACTTCTGATTTTTTGGCTTTTACTGTAATCACATCCATAGGTTTGGTAATTGTCCACCACTTACACTACAGCTTCAGAGAACAATTATTGGACAAAATTTTGGTTATGGAAACACAATTCCATTTGAAACAGCTGTATTGTGCTTAAGTGTTTGACGTCCTTAGTTTATGATATTAGAGATTATAAGAAACGATTTGAGACAAAAAAAAAGGAAACAGATCTACTGACAGGATTCAAGCCTTGTTTCTATTGCTTGCAAGATGATTGTGTTACCCCTTATACTACAGATGGCCAACTATTTCATTTTCTCTAATTATGCAACATAATTTGTTTCTGCTATTTTAACTGTATTATTTTATTTTATCTCCATAGTATAATTTAGTCACCTAGCACTAGTAAGATAGGTTATTTTACTGATGTCAAGCACAATGAGTCCTGCTAGTGAGTTTGTTACATCTATTTTTAAGACTCATATTGCTGCTTATAACGTCTAATATAATTTACATCAAATTCTGGGCAGTAAATTCATGCTTCTTTTATTTTCTGACTTGCCTTTATTTGTTCTTTGTCTATGATAGAAAATTCATTTATTTCAAAGCAAAATGGGACATCTTTCTCCACACTGTATATGTTCTATCTGTTTTTCCTGACTTAAATGTTTCAATCTTGATTTTATTTTAATTACCTCATCTTAAAGAATTGTCCCATTTATTCTTTGTAAGCCCACCCATAAATTCATAGACTACTACTTCGTTTTTGAACTTTTCTGCTTCAGTTGATTTCATTTTGACATGTTGTTCGAACTTCATATTGTCATATTTATTTCATATCTCTTGTGTTGAACTCTTGAAATAAAAACAAAACAACAGTAGAATTTTGGGTTTGCCTTTACATTATGCTTTTGAATAGATATCTGTTTTCAAAAAAGAATTCTAGTTGGTAAATATCTTGTAAGTTAATATCTTGTTAGTCATCAATGATATGGATATTTTGTTGTTTGTTTTTTATTTTTCTATTTTTTACTTCATGCTGTAGAGTTTGATAACAACTTTATCAAGCATGCTATATTACCCACTTTATCAAATTAGCTAATTTTATTCCACAAACTAATACTTGTCATTAATTATACCCATAATATCCTCCAGAAAACTTGTACATTTTAACTTCTATATGTTTAAGTATTTCCTTCAAATTTTATTTTCAGTGCAATTAATTCAACTCATTCTTTTTTCTTTTCTTTTTTTTTTGTATGTATTGCAAAATGTGATATTTTTTGATATTTGATTAAATTTCTGTTTATCTCACAAAATAAATTCTAATTTTTAATAATTTTCTTCATGATTTAAATTTATTGCATATTTAATTAAAATTTCCTTGACTCGTGTACTAAATATTGATCAACCTTTTAACATTACCTTTTCATTTTTTCTTAATATTTCAATAAAATCTTTCTGGTCATCTTCAGGTGCCATTTAGGTTTTTCTTCCTTCTTTTCACAGGTATGTTTTTTTGGGATTAAGATTAAATTGATGATGAAGTCACATGTTAATATACATGTACCTATGAAAGCATGCATGTATGTGTAGCTGTGTGTATGTGCATATATATATATATATATATATATATATATATATA
>NC_068992.1:7391303-7391839 GCF_001194135.2 Octopus bimaculoides
AATAACACCAAATACAGAAATTGTTACTTCAAATAACTAATTATATTAAAAATTTTACTCATTAAAATATATATAATTAGAAAAGCACTCAGAGAGCACAGACCTCCGCCAAGCAGCTCATTTTAACATAGATACACGAGTAAAATTACTAATAGAGAAACGAAAATAAACTTTAGAAACAGCAATTCTTGCTGACACAAACCACTCCAGTCTCATTGACTTCTGTTTTGTGTGTGTGTGTGTTTGTGACTTTTTTACTGGTTTCAGTCATTGAACTGCAGCCATACTGGGACACTATCTTGAAGAGTTTTAGTCAAATGAATCAACCTCAGTACTTGTGTTTAAACTTGGTACTTTGTCTCTTTTGTCAAACTGTTAAATCATAGAAACATCAGCAAATTAACACCAGTTGTCAAGTGGTGGGTAAGGACAAACACAAAAACACACACATAGAGATATATACAAATATATATATATATATGTGTGTGTGTGTGTGTGTGTATAACAGGCTTCTTTCAGTTTCCATCTACCAAATC
>NC_068992.1:7392112-7394519 GCF_001194135.2 Octopus bimaculoides
TCTATTGGTCTCTTTTGCTAAACCGCTAAGTTATGGGGATGTAAACACACCACCATCGGTTGTCAAGCGATGTTGGGGGACAAACACAGACACACAAACATATACACACACATACATATATATACATATATGCGATGAGCTTCTTTCAGTTTCTGTCTACCAAATCCACTCACAAGGCTTTGGTCGTCCTGAGGCTATAGTAGAAGACACTTGCCCAAGGTGCCACGCAGTGTGAATGAACCCGGAACCATGTGGTTGGTAAGCAAGCTACTTACCACACAGCCACTCCTGCGCCTGTGTATATAATATTTGTATTTACTAAACTTTGTGTATGAAAAATAACCAAGTGCTCAATATGCATTTGTGTTAGAAATGTGTAGAGTCTGTATTAACTGTGTGTTGTTAAGCAAGATTATTTCCTCCTATCAAATGACTTTGTACAGTTGACTAATGTCTGAAATAATGGATATGGAAAAGTAGACAGAGTATTCAAAAGTATTTTTGATTGATTGTGTGGCTGGTGGCTGGTGGCTGGTAGCTAGTGGCAGGTAGCTAGTGGCAGGATTGGTTTGTGGTGTTATTGATGAAATTCACTCTCTTCATAAGTATTAGCAGGTGATTCAACTTTAGATATGATCAGAACTGACCAACCACATCACAAACCACTCAACCAATCAAAAGGCACCCAACAACTTTTAAATACCCTGACTACCAATCCATTTCCATTATTTCAGACTCACTGATTAATATGGTTGACTGATGTCAACTGCACAAAACATTTAGATATAATCAAATAATCCACTTCACCATATTATATATGTATGTGTGTGTGTGTGTGTGTGCGTGTGTGTGCGTATGTGTGTGTACGTGTGTGTGTGTAGATAGATAGATAGATAGATAGATAATGTATATTTGCTTCCCCTGTATTTTTAGGAATATCAAATTTCTGAAGTCCTGCCATATTATGTAATGTTATAATGCAAAACACATTTTTATTGACTCCAATATTTGTTTATTTCTATGTTACATGGAAGTCAAAAGGTTATGGGTGTCATGTATTGGAATTTCTGCATTTGAGGAACATGGTTTTATTTAATATGAGGGATTCCTGCATAATATATATGCATATATATATATATCATCATCATCTTTATTTAATATCCATTTTCCATGCCATGTATATATATATATATATATATATATATATATATATATATTATTTATATAGATAGGGTGATAAATTGAATATTAATTCAATTTAAAACCAAGTGGCCTAGCCTATAAAAAAATCTGAAAATTCAGAAAAAATTGTATTATGTGTATAAGCGATGACCACTAGGTGGACATCCAATATGCTAGAAAGAGGTCATCAACGACCCAACCACAAAGAAAAATAATGTTCTCCAGAAAAAATTTTGCAAAACACCACAACAGGACGTAACCACATCTGTGTTCTCGTCAGCACAACCATTCTAGAATCAATATAATTTGCAGAACTATACACAAATTGTCTTCATGAAATAAGACTTGCATACAGTTCTACCGATTACATTGGGGTTATTTTTCAAGAAGGTGCACAAGAAGGTTAACAGAGAAAGTAATCTATACCTGGCAGATGTGCAGGTGCATTAAACACTAGGAATGTACAGAAAATAGACTTCCTCTAATGTCCAGGAGATTCTTAGAAGTAGTAGACAGTTTCTGTTAGTTAGGCAACCAAGTTAGCAGGGGAGGAGGTAGTTCTGTAGGCATAACTGCTATAATGTGAAAAGGCTAGGCAAAGTTCAGAGAGCTATCTTTGTTAGTAGGAAAGAGTCTCTCCTTCACAGTGAAAGATAAATTGTATGGTGGCCTGTGTACTAACAGCTGTGCTACATTGCAGTGAGACATGGGCTGTGAATACTGAGGACATGCAAAGGCTTGAAAGAAATGAAACCAGCACGCTCTGCTGGATGGGTAATGTGTGTGTGTATGTATGACAGAGTGTGAGTTGAGAGAAAAATTGGGTGTATGAGACGTCAGATGTAGTGTGCAAGAGAGAGGACTACACTAGTATGGTCATGTGATGCATATGGACAAGGACAGCTGCATCAAGAAGTGCTGGTCTCTAATTGCAGAGTGAATGTGTGGAAGGGGTAGACCCAGAAAGACATGGAAAGGTAAAATGCTGATCCCTGATGTATTTTAAATGAAAGACAAAACTAGTTGGTTTACTCATTTTCAGCTACCAAAAACCCTTTTCTTCATATTAGGGGCCTATTTTCACAGCAAGTGCAAACAAGTTTACTAAACATGGTATGACACATGACTTTATGTACATATCTATATCTACATATCTATCCTTATATATATATATATATATATATATATATATATATATACACACACACACACACACACACACACA
>NC_068992.1:7394529-7396312 GCF_001194135.2 Octopus bimaculoides
TACATGCATACACACACACACACACATACATACATACATATATATATTTGGCATCTCAATAGATGATTGGCTTATACACATACCAATCAAAGCTTATTAAAAGCAAGATGAAACTAAAACTAATAGTCATTTCCTTTGTGCTTAATAACTAATAACTAATCGCAGAAATATCAACATGTAATATTTTTCTTATTTCTGTGTCTGTTATGTTGAAACATTCACCAACACCAACTTCATTTGGTTTTTTTTAATCCATATTTTTCTTTCATCAAACAGAATATTATTTGAATGAGAAAGATAAATAATTTCTACTTAATCATTTTTACTTCTTTTCCAGGTTCTTGTTTGTCTTATTTATTTTAATTAACATCAGTTTTAATAGATTTTCTTCTTGCTCTTCCACTAATGTTCATTAATATTCTTAGTATTACTTTAATTGACGTGGATGGAAGTGGAATGCATCTATATATTTGATTCGTCTAAACTTCTGATATAAACTTGTGAAGTAAAGCTCGTTAATATTTCTGTTTTTGATTTTGTTAATAATTTATTGACTTTAAACCTATTTCAATTATTTTTGAGTTTTGGGTGTTTTGGGAGTTTTTTTGGGGGGGGGGTTCTTTGTTTTATATTTTTCTTTTGATATTCCAGTTGTTTGTAGATCCCATCACCCTTTGGAAAAAATAATTTGTATACACATTTCTATTGCTGTTCTAACTTCTGCTGTTTACCATCCTGTTCAGCCTTGGTCAAGAAGACCTGTAGTCAGGCATTCCAGCCATGACCACAGCATCTTATTTTCAGGTGTATTGCAACGGACACCACATATTCAATGTCTCCTTTGTTTTTTAAGACAAGGTGTGGCAATTTGCAATTCAAGGGACATTTTGGTGCTATTTTTAGCAAGTTGAATGTCCACACAATTGTCCCTTATTGCCTCATGTATCATGTATTTCTCTTTCCCCATGTATTAAGTATCATTTTCTTCTCATACGAAGTGTCTCCCTCTTTACTATACCACCTATGTCAGGTATTTTTGCAAGCACATTCATATGAGCTTTCTAAATATATATAAGCATAGTGAACCCTTATTTAAAACTATATGATTCATCTAAATTCGAAATCAGCCAAACAGGCATCCACTGGCCAGCATTTGGTTTTTTTTTCAATTCATTATCGTTTCCTCATTAAAACTGCAGCAATTCATTTTCTGAAGTGAGAGACTTCATTTGCAAATCAAATCCTCATCATGATGAGATGCTGTGCCAGGGGAATGAAGTATAATGTGTAGAGAGACCTACAAATAAATTATAGAACTCTATATTTGACAATACATAGAGTATTTAATTGAAAGCGGTCTTATTTTTTTATACAATAGTACATATCATGCATTGATCAATATGGGCCACTTATATTATTTATTTATTTATATATAGGCATAGGAATGGCTATGTGATAAGTAGCTTGCTTACCAACCACATGGTTCCGGGTTCAGTCCCACACTGCGTGGCATCTTGGGCAAGTGTCTTCTACTATAGCCTCGGGCCAACCAAAGCTTTGTGAGTGAATTTGGTAGACGGAAACTGAAAGAAGCCCGTCGTATATATGTATATATATGTGTGTGTGTGTGTTTGTGTGTATGTGTTTGTCCCCCAACATCGCTTGACAACCGATGCTGGTGTGTTTACATTCCCGTAACTTAGCGGTTCAGCAAAAGAGACCAATAGAATAAGTACTAGGCTTACAAAGAATAAGTCCTGGGGTCGATTTGCTCGACTAAAGG
>NC_068992.1:7396466-7397738 GCF_001194135.2 Octopus bimaculoides
ATATATATATATATATATATATATATATATATATATATACATATATATGCTTACACATTGAAGTTATATATATATTGTATATCCATATATGTAATATTTATCATATATAAAGCAGCAAGCTAGCAGAATCATTAACATGCCAGACAAAATGCTTGGTAGCATATCTTTCAAGTGAATGTTTTGAGTCCAAATGCCACCAAGTTGACTTTGTTTTTGTAGGGTTGATAAAATGAATACCAGATGAGCACACGAGGGTCAATGTACTCGACTTACCCCTTCCCTAAAATTACGAGCCATGTACCAATATTTACCAATACCGCTCATATATATATATAAAAGCATGGAGATAAATGTTTTAACAAGAGTTGGTATATTTAGTTTAGCCATGTCATGTGAATATACAGTGTGTTCCTCCATTTCTGATGCTGTCAGGTTGACGTGCAGCCCCTGATGGGATTTCCTTGATGAGTGCTATGTGCCTGTTGTAGAATTTTCATGGGAGAATAACATAGAGGATTTCTCATTGCCTTCTGGTCATGTATTGTATATGCTCTATGGGAAATAGAATGTGTTGAGAAAGAAAAGAACCGGGTATAGAGTGAACCAAGAATAAATATTTAAAGAAGGTCTGAGAAACTTAAGCATATTAAAAGACAATCAATGAGGGATTCAAAGAATATTTGAGATGCCTGAGAGAAAATGTCCTGTCAAGCTATCTGAGCTCTGCTCTTATGAAATAAAAGGACATCATATTATTAAAGAAGGGAAAATACAACAATGATTATACAGTTCTATATTTAAGAGATGAATTATGTACATTATTTACATTTGACGGATATTTGTCCTCATCTTGTCTGCTGTTAACACAACGTTTCAGCCGATATACCCTCCAGTCTTCATCAAATGTCTTGGGGAAATTTTGAATCTGGGTTCTCATTCCTAAGGTATTTTTTGATGTTATTATTATTATCATTATTATTATTGTTGTTGTTGTTCAGGTCACTGCTTGGAATTGAACTCAGAATCTTGGGGTTAGTAGCCAGCGCTCTTAACCACTATGCCACTTGTACATTTATATATATATATATATAGAGAGAGAGAGAGAGAGAGAGAGATCATCATCCTCATCATCATCATCGTTTAACGTCCGCTTTCCATGCTAGCATGGGTTGGACGATTTGACTGAGGACTGGTGAAACCGGATGGCAACACCAGCCTCCAATCTGATTTGGCAGAGTTTCTACAGCTGGATGCCCTTCCTAACGCCAACCA
>NC_068992.1:7397975-7399360 GCF_001194135.2 Octopus bimaculoides
GCCAGTCAGGCGGTACTGGCAACAGCTACGCTCAAAATGGTGTATTTTATGTGCCACCCGCACAAGAGCCAGTCTAGAGGCACTGGCAATGTTCTCGCTCGAAAATCCTACGAAGGCCAGTCAGGCGGTACTATATATATATATATATATATATATATTGTTTCGGATTTGTGTGAATTCGATTTATTCAATAACAAGGGGTAGAAATAAATGCGTGTAAAGATTTTCATAGCAAAAGTGTGTATAGAAATAAATTTGAATAGAAACAAATGTATATAGAAAACTTTGTGTGCATTAAAAAAATGTAGTATTTATATATACAGGCATCGTGTAAAGTCTATCAAAATAAGATGAGCTAAGCTTAGTGTTTCTAAATATATTTGAGTATAACAAAAATGTGTATCTATATATGAAGCTTCTTGTATATCTATACCATAAGTTTCATTCAGATGGCAAAACTATACGCAATTAATTCTCTCATTAGTTATTTTTTTCTAAATGTATCTGTTTTCTCTTTAACTGTCATCTCTGAATGCTTTCTCCAATTTTGATTTGTTGATAAATGTAGAGGATGGATCTGATAATTTACTGAATGTCTTTTTCTCTTTCCATAATATTTGTTTTATTGTGGAATTAGGATGGCAGCATATAAAATATTAGTGGTGTATTTCGGTAATTCTTGCTATATTTTGCTAATTCTTTTCTGAATTTTATGCATATATCTGTGTGTGTGTGTGTGTGTGTGTGTGTGTGTGTGTGTGTGTGTGTTTATATTTTCCTTTGAGTTTTATTTAAGTTCCTCTTAAGAGAGTTCAAGCCAGTCACTAGTAAAGCGACAAGACTGTTTGAGTTTGTAGATATGCGGCAGTGTTGGTGTGTTAGTTGAGCTGCCAGTGCTCACACCCAAATGTGTGCATCTATTCACCTAAAGAATCTCAGATGGAGAATCTTTGGAATGTCTAACAAATCTTCCTTGTGCTGCTAATAGATTGGATGATTCAAAGAATTCACATCATCTTCTTTTGCTCTTTCTTCAAACAATGCGGCTAACCCCTGAGGGTGAATGCTACTGTTGCTTTTAGCCCCAGGAGAACATCTCCTCCAGCTGGCTATTGACACACTTTCTGTGCCTTGTTGGTATTTGCAAAGGGAAGTCATCCTTCCCATCATCGATCTGACGAGATACGCACGGACCCAGGTTTCTGGGTATTTACCTTTCGTCAGTGTACAACAATCACTGATCTTCAATGCGAAGGGCTCCCAATGCAAATACATATATCTTTTTTGCAGTGACGAAAATTCACTGATCTCAAAAAAGTGTAAACAAGCAATAATAAATCTCTGAACGAGGTATAAACAGTAGTTGCACGTGCAGCTACTGTTTA
>NC_068992.1:7405454-7409869 GCF_001194135.2 Octopus bimaculoides
ATATATATATATATATACGTATATATATAATACAAACATATATACCCACACACACACATACATACATCTATCTACATAACAGCCCACTAACTATTCTACTCTACCTGTGTAAACTGTGGGTGTGGAGGTATAATATCTACTATGTATATTTCCTGTTTAGTATTGGGAAAGTTTCATTTATAAGGATGTACTCCCGTATTTATCTGAGTGTTGGGTCTTTTGGGTGCTTGGATAAGATGCAGATGTCAAGTTGACCCAAGTTTCCTCCATGGTGGTCTTTGGCATGTTGATAGCGTATGGAGGACTGTTTTTTGTCATCATATTGTCCACACATATGGAGATGCACATCCATACATACAAACATGGTACATAGTTTCAAAACTCACACACACACAGACATGCACACACAATGAGACAGAGGTGCATACATATACAAACATACGCTCACACACACATACATAAAAAATACACAAACATGGACTATCATTCAACCAAAATATTCAGTGGCCAAAAGCATATATTTCTTGTAACAGTATCATATGAGTTTATATTTTTTATTAATATATACCCTGATAAATTTATTTGCTACAACTAGTCAAATTCTATCAGCTTGAAAGAAAAATGCACAACGGATAATGTAGTTCTTAAAAATAACACAAGATGATCATAATTGGAATGCTTTTGATCATAAGCCTGTTCAGTGAGGGCCAGCCTTGGGCTAAACAATATTGACTATATTCATTTGTTCAGAGATATTTACAATGTCAATTCCTAGCTTACTTAAACCGGTTGCTAACAAAAGATGCTTACTCAATGTTGTACCATAGAAAAAGAAAAACAAGAAAAATAGCTGAAGAATCCAATTATTGGTTGTCTCTTTCCAAGCTACTTGTTGTTACTTTATATTTATATATGCCTGAGATTATTCGCTGCCATCTTCAATTCTTGGCAAAATAGACAGTGAAGGATGTCCATTGAAGGATGGTAAATATTATATATAATGAAGGATGGTAATATTTATGTATAATGAATATTATGCATAATGAGGCATTTCTAGTTTTGACATTTATCTTCCTCAGTTTTTGGTGTTGTACAACAAATTATACGGACTCATCATCATTGTCATCATCATTTTAATATCCCCCCCCCCATTTCCATGCTTGCTTTGGTCAAGCAGAATTCCATGAGGCAGATTTTTCCACAGTTGGATGCCCTTCCTGTCACCAACCCTCACCTGTTTCCATATAAGGTAATATTTTTCCTTTGACTGAATAATAATGTTTTAGAGGAAGATTGGAAATGAAGGGCACTGCTTGTATGATGATAACATTTATTTACAACTTCATGCGATGTCAAGACAAATATACACACACACACACACACACACACACACACACACACACACACACACACACACACACACACACACACACACACACACACACAAACATGCACATACACAGATATACAATTAGCTTCTTTCAGTTTCTGTCTACTAAATTCACTTGCAACACTTTGGTCAGCTTAGGGCTTTAGTAGAAGACATTTGACAAACTTGCCACAGAGTGCGACTGAAACTCAAATAAGAGGTGTAAATTGGTGTGGCATGAGAAATAACAATGAGCAGATGACCCCCAACTTCTTTTCACCTCTTAGTTTTATATTTCCTACTCAGTTCATAGTAACATGTGGCCATTATTATCGTACCACTTCTAGTCCCCTTTTTCTTATATGAAATGTGTGTTTGATTTCCAGTAAAAATAAGGCGTTAATTGTTCAGATACAACTGGACTAACTTTCAAAAACATCACATGATGTTATGTTCCTACTTGTAATTATTTTTTTCTTATAATTATTCCTTCATATTATTATTATTATTATTATTATTCAGTACTCTTATTTTTATTATGCGCATTCAGTATACTATTGAATACAACACTGTATGCCTTGGCTACGTGTAGTGACTTGTTTTGGTTTTGTAATTTCTATTATATTAACAGTACCATGTGTGTGGTGTCTAATAGTATTGTTTTCTGTATGTTGTTCACATTAGTAAATCCTTTGGTTTTGCTTATATATTTGTCTGCATGTTTTTTAATCATTCTAAAAGCATGTCTACAGGTTGTTTTGTTTACAGTTTTCATTATTTACACTTGACGAATATTTGTCCTCACCTTGTTTGTTGTTAACACAATGTTTCGGCTGATATACCCTCCAGCCTTCATCAGGTGTCTTGGGCAAATTTCGAACCTGGGTTCTCATTCCTAAGGTATTTTTTGATGTTGTTGTTATTGTTCAGGTCACTGTCTGGAATCGAACTCAGAATCTTGGGGTTAGTAGCCCACGCTCTTAAGCACTACACCATATACCCATGGGCATTATAGAAAAGTGGACATTAAATGATGATGATGTAAGATATGAGCAGAGATACTTAATAAGATTCTGACGAAGCTGTAAAAATATCTAATTGGCTCAGTGAAGTAAAAAAAAAAAAATACAAAAGCAAAAAAAAAACGTTAACCTTTTTTTTTATTATATTTCTGTTGAAATATATTATTGTTGTTTTAATTCAATTTTATAAATTAGTAAAATACATCGTCATTATGAAGGTGGTATTTGAAACATAACATGAAATGTTGATGGATGGTTTCAAAGCACACTTTAAAACAAGATCTGTACATCATACAACCAGGAGCAGTGTCAGGTGAGTTGGCATAGTAGTTAAGAGCACGGGCTACTAACCCCAAGATTCCAAGTTCGATTCCAGGCAATGACCTGAATAATAATAATAATGATGATGATGATGATGATGATGATAATAACAACAACAACATTGAAAAATACCTTAGGAATGAGAACTCAGTTTCGAAATTTCCCCCAAGACACCTGAAGAAGGCTGGAGGGTATATCAGCCAAAACGTTGTGTTAACAACAAACAAGATGAGGACAAATATCCATCAAATGTACATAATTCCTCATCTCTTAGATATAGAAATGTATTACAGTTTTCTTGTTCTGATGTTCTCTATTTTCAGATATTGATGTTTACATAATTTCTCCATCTCTTTTAGAGATACATTATTATTTGTTCAGGTAACACTTCCATTAGGAGGTACCTTGTTTCCTAGTTGTCATTGATAGCAATATTTGGCTAATCATTCTTGTTCTTCCTGCCTGAATGGATTGGCATACCCCAAAGTATGGTTGCTTTGTCATTCTTTAAGACTCATTCCAACGTATATTCACACCACTTCTTTTCTGCTGCTGTTTCATTATGCCAGCATAACTCCGACAGAATAAAGAATCTTTCAGTTTTGAGTCCTTCTTAACCAGTATTATGATTTTCCTTTGTTTATTTCCTCCTTGTTCAGTTTCTCTTCTCAGGCATTACTCATCTAGGGGCTTTTTTCTGTTTTTTGCTATCACTTAAGCATAACATCCTCTGGACCATTTTCCTAACTTAAGTTTTTCACAACTTCTGTTACTCTTTTTCCTTTCTTCTCACAACTACCTATTATTTCAGCCTCTATTTTGTACTTGTTTGCTATTTTGAAAATGGAAAACCAATTTTTTTTTTATATATTTTGTTGTGCTTGCACCTATATAAAATGTAACAAAACCTACAGTTGATCAGTAATTGATTTTGACAGCCATATGAATCTTTGCAGCAACCTTTCTGCACTTTTAGAAACAAGTTGGATTTCTTTTTGGTTTGTTTCCTTTGCTAGATTTTTAGTTATTCTCTTTGATATTATTACAGTTAAAGCTTTGTAAGTAGTAGAATGATAGCTTATAGGTCTGTAAGTTTTAGATTTTATTTGTTTCTTTTAGTTTTACAAATTAACCCTTTCCATACCAACTCACCTGACACTGCTCCTGGTTGTATGATGTACAGATCTTGTCTTAAAGTGCGCTTTAAAACCTTCCATCAAAATTTCATGTTGTTTCAAATACCACCTTCATAATGGTGATGTATTTTACTAATTTATAAAATTGAATTAAAACAACAATAATGTATTTCAACAGAAATATAGTAAAAAAAAAAAAGGTTAATTTTTTTTTTTGCTTTTGTCATTCTTTTTTTTACTTCACTGAGCCAATTAGATATTTTTACAGCTTCATCAGTATCTTATTAAGTATCTCTGCTCATATCTTACATCATCATCATTTAATGTCCACTTTTCCATACTTGCGAATGAGACAGAATTTGCTGAAGCAGATTCCCAACAGCTGGATGCCTTTCCTGTTGCCAATCCTGACCTGTTTCCAAGGCCAGATATGTTTCATACAGAAAACTGGAAATGAACAATATTACTTGTATGATGCACATTTACAACCATCAAGACAAGGGTACACACACACACACACACACACACACACACACACACACACACACACACACACACACACACACA
>NC_068992.1:7410094-7419774 GCF_001194135.2 Octopus bimaculoides
CCACCCACAATTGTTCAGATAATGTTTGTTATTTTGAGCAAATACTGTCTATCACAATTACTTCACTCTCCATAAATCTATCTCTCTAGAATTCCTCTATTTTGCTTGCCATTAGTGCTGTGATGATTTCTATTTTGTTTTTACCTAGTTCTTGATAAAAATTGTTTGAAACTGGATTCTAACTGTTCAAAGAAGCACTGCCACTTTTCAAACTACCAGATTCTTTGTGATTTAGCAATTTTTTTTAGTTTTATTTATTCCTTTGTTTTATTTTTTTGTATGGGGTGTCATTCTTTCATTGTTATTTCTGTTGTATTTCTCTTGTCTTCTTTCTCTTTTTTTCTCTTAATTCTTATCCATTTCTGTATGTTTCTTTTCCATGTTGTTTGTTTTGATTTGGATTTTGCTGTATTACTTTAGTACCCAATTACCTTTCTAATTTACAGTGGCTGCTGTATATTCTTAAACCTTTCTTTTTTTTATTCTTTTTTATCCATATTATTGTTGGTGCTGTTCGATCTCATTTTTGTTGGTCAGTATTATATAGGGTTAGTATTTGTCTTATTTCTTTGTTTTCTGTGTTCTAGTTCTGTCTTCATGATTTATGTCTTAAATGTTTATTATTTTTG
This sequence comes from Octopus bimaculoides, assembly GCF_001194135.2. Classification (NCBI taxonomy): domain Eukaryota; kingdom Metazoa; phylum Mollusca; class Cephalopoda; order Octopoda; family Octopodidae; genus Octopus; species Octopus bimaculoides. Next base: position 7,410,724 of record NC_068992.1, read on the forward strand.
TTGTTTGTTTTCTGTTTTGTAAATTGTGTTTCCATTTTGTATTCTTTCTTTTCAAGTGTTCTGTTTCACTTTCTGACAGATATTTGGCTTTCAGATTATTATTATTATTATTATTATTATTATTATTATTGTTATTGCTCTGACCTAGCAGAATCATTATCACTTGAGACAAAATACTTAGTGGCATTTCTACCAGTTCTTTACATTATGAGTTCAAATTCCACTGAGGGTTGACTTTACCTTTTGCCCTTTTTGGGGTCAATAAAATATAGTACCAGCTAAGAACTAGGGAACCAACATAACTGACTAACCCACCTCACCCTGAAATTGCTGGCCTTGTGCCAAAATTTGAAACCATTAAGGTGACAAGCTGACAGAATTGTTAGCACACCTGATAAAATGCTTTGTGGTATTTCTTAAGCCAAGAATGACTTTTCCTTTCATCCTTTCAGGATTGACAAAATATGTATCGGTTAAGCACTGGGGTCAAAGTAATTGACTAGTTCCCTCCCCCAAAATTTCAGACCTTCTGCCTAGAGTAGAAAGAATTATTATCATTATCATTTTCATTAGCATCTTCTTTCAATTCTGTTTCCATCTCTTGCCGAGTGTCTTCCTGACACCTAGGTTAGAGAAATGTACTGTGTACATTGGTAGGCCATTAAAACAAGCACACCAGATAGTTCATTTACAGAGTCATGTAATAAAGAAAAAGGGGAAGTGAGAAAGAAAGAAAAAATAGAAAAGTAAACCAATAAAATAAAGTGGGAAAAATGGAAAGAAAATTCACATCAACGATGCTCTTCTCAATACGTGTGACATACCAGTTAAGACAATCTTTTGCACTTCCTGCATGGACTTCATTATTATTATTATTATTATTATTATTATTTCTTTGCTCAGTTTTATAGAAACTTTCACTCTAAAAGGAGGAGTTTGCACATGGATTTCATTTCTTTCCTACCCATTTCATCTTACATTTTACCTGAGATCTTCTCCTAATACTTTTTGCAATAGTTTATCTATTCTCAATAAAATATTTTCCCAAAGTGCTCCATACTTCAGCAACTCTCTAATATACCATTCCTTGGGAGCCTAACATTACTGGAATTGCATTTATCTTCTTTAGTGAACATATATGTGAAATGTCTTATTTGAAGTCCTCATATTTCTGGACTTTTTTTCATTTTTCTTGAAATCCAATTCTAGCATTCCCAAATTTTATTAAATTAATGAATTTTACCTACTCTTAACTGATTGTCAACTATAGTTGTATTTGGTCAACTTGTCTCTGTCATATAGCTATATTAGGATGCAGAAATGAAATAAAAATGTATATATTGATACATTTAGACTCAATTATATCCAAAAGCCAGATACTCTAACCACTATCTTGTTCTTTCAAATTACCCTGACCACAAAATTCTCAATGGACAAATCTGCACAACATTGTTATGTCTTCTTTTCAATTCTCTCTCGACCACTTTACTACATTCACTTAGCAAATCTGCTACGTTTTTATTTCTTTTCATATATTCTTCATAATGATGACTTAGCTACCTCATCTCTGTGCAACTTAATATAATTTGTCCTTGAAGCTTTTCCCAGCTCTGCAAGAACAAGAATTAGTGCTTAACTTCCTTGATTGTGTGTGTGTGTGTGTGTGTTTCTCTCTTTGATTTGCATCATTTTTATCCCATTACATCAAAACAATTCTCATTATGAGCCAGTAACACAGTGTCGAAGTGATCACGTAACCTGATAGAAATAGTGGCCAGATCTCAAATCTCTTTCAAATTACAACCAACCATCTTTGAAAAAAGTGAGGGGAAAAAAACCATCCTGAAATGAAGAACTTCTTAGATAATAAGAGTTATATGCACATTACTACTGGAAGAAATATGAGATGGTCACAGAGGAAATGCCTTTAATAGATCCACTTGATCAGAGCTGAGCTGGGACTAAACAACTACATCACTACAAATCACACAGCCTGCATACCATTACACAAGCTGGTAGAAATAGCAAGTAAGCTTTTCTCGAATCACATTCTGCCATCTTAAAAAATGGAGCAATACACTGAATCATCTTGGTGGTGGTAGACTTGTTTTGCTTTTTTATTGAGTCCACAAGACTAGAGGTTAAAGAATTAATACTGCCAAGATGTGAATATTCTTGTTTCCCTTCATATATCAAATTTAAAGAGGAACATGAAGAGAGATTGAAAAGAAAGAGAAACTATGTGTATGTGACAGAGTGAGAGAGAGAGAGAGAGAGAGAGAGAGAGACTGTGTGTGCATGAGAGGGGGGGGGGGGAATTAACTTTAGCATTTTGATTGATACTTTATTTATTGACCAAAAGGGATGAAAGCAAAATTGGCTTCAGTAAAGTGTTTTAATTAAGAGCACAGAAACCTCTATGCACACTGCAGAGCTTTCCATCTGGTATCCCAGTTAGATAACTTATAGAATAATGAGAGATCTACGTATAGTGTTGCAGAAAGAAACACTTTGTTATCCTTCTTCTTCACGATGTCAAACCATTGTTTATTTTTCACTCTTCTCTTGGTACAGTCATTGGACTTCAGCCATGCTGGAGCACCATCTTCAAGGTTTTTAATCAAATGAATCGACCCCTGTACTTAATTTTTAAAGCCTGGTATTCTATCAATCACTTTTTGCTGAACAACAGTCATGTAAACAAACCAATATTGGCTGTCAAGCAATGGCAGGAGGAAAACACAAACACACCCACCCACACACACACTCACACACACACACACACACACACACACACAACAGGCTTCTTTCAGTTTCTGTCTACCAAATCCACTCTCAAGACCTTGGTTGACCTGGGGCTATAGTAGAAGATACTTGCCAAAGGTGCCATACTATGGCACTAAACCCAATACCATATGGTTGGGAAGCAAATTTCTTACCACCCAGCCATCCTTGTGCCATGTTTAAATACCCTGATAATTATTCTATTATTCTAGTCTGCTTCCCTTTCATTATACACCCTTATATTATCAACTCTCTGAGTGGTTGGCGTTAGGAAGAGCATCCAGCTGTAGAAACTCTGCCAAATCAGATGGGAGCCTGGTGTAGCCATCTGGTTTCACCAGTCCTCAGTCAAATCGTCCAACCCATGCTAGCATGGAAAGCGGACGTTAAACGACGATGATGATGATGATGATGATGAAAATATCTCAAGAAGTATCTTTATAATGTCTACTGCTATGTTTCAATTAGCTTGATCCCTAGTCATTAGGTTCTTTAGTTCTTGGATATGTACTGGATTTAAACTAAGAAATATGAACTTGTTCAGGTAGCAATGGCATAGTATATAAAGACATTAGAACACTTAATTCAGAAATAAGCATCTTATTTCAAATTTGGTCCAATACCATGTACATATTCTGAAATGAGATGGCTGGAGATTAAATTGTTTGCAACATAGTGTCGATATAAATGTTGAAAATATATTCTATAAAGTTGAAGTTAATAAAATAAAAAAAATTATGATCATAATATCAACAACTCATTTTAGACTTTTAATCAACAAGATTATACATGTTTTTCCAAATCAACAAGATTACTCATGTTTTTTCAGATAAATTAATCATACTTCTTACAATCAACATCTGTTGTCATTATCATCTTTTAGCATTCTGCTCTCCAGGAATAAGGGGAATCAGATTGAGTCCATTTTGTTGCAAGCATTTGGGTCATTTTTCTACTCTAAGGATAACTTCCTACCTCCCTCCCACCAGTTTCATGAGCCCTCAATAGACTCTGCTCTTCTTTTTCTGACTAAAACTTTGAAAGCAAATATATTATCATCATCGTTTTGGAGTCCAATTTTCAATGCTAGCATGGGTCAGACAAACCGTTTCTGGAACATATTTTTCAACAGCCAGCTGTTATTCTTGTTGCCAACCTACACCTGTTTCCAAATAAAGTAATACATACAGTTGTAAGGTAGTTAAATGGTAGAACCATTTGAACATCAGATCAAATGCTCAAGGTGTCGTCTTTTCTGGTTCTGGTTCTGTGTTCAAATTTGATCAAAGTCAACTTTGCCTTTAACCCTTTAGCATTTAAACCGGCCATATCCAGCCAAAATACTCTACCATTTTTATGCTTAAACTGGCCAGATGTGGACTCTCACACCAACCCTCATCATAATCTCAAAGCTACGACATAATGCATGAATAATTCAAAGGAATGTGAATAAATAGGCATTATGTTTGACAGAATAATGTGAATGCCAGAAGGGTGATCAGCCTCGGGCCTTATGCCTATATTAGAAACAGTTAATATTACAAGACCTGTCAAGGCAGCGAGAGCTGACAGAATTCCGAGTGCACTGGACAAAATACATTGCAGTATTTCGTCCTTCTTTATAGTTTGAGTTAAAATCCCACCAAGGAGTTAGCTTTGCCTTTTGCCCTTTTGGGGTCGATAAAGTAAGTGCCACTCGAGCACTGGGGTTGTTGTAATCAATTTATTCCCTCCTTCAAAATTTCTGACTATATGCCAATATTTGAAACCAATATTACAAGACTTGTAATCAAAAGCACTTCTAGCCAACTAGAGTCTACCCCAAATCCACATTTTCCAATGCATCTGCTTTTTTTTTTTTTGTCTGTTTGTTTTTTGCTTTTTTTTTTTTTTGTCTGTTTGTTTTTTGCTTTTTTTTAAAGATAAGGTAGTCTGAAGATAATTTAGCTGTTATTGATGGTCTTTCTCAGGCATGAATGGACAGTCACCATGTATGCATATATATATATAGACTGGCACCTATGCCAGTGGAGCACTAACAGCACTGTCTGAGTGTGATCATTGCCAGAGCATCTGTCTGTCTTCCGTGCTAGTGGCCCATAAATAGCACCATTTGAGCGTGATCGTTACCAGCATCGCCTTACTGGCATTTGTGCCAGTGGCACGTTAGAAAATCATTCGAGTGAGGTCGTTGCCAGTGCCGCTGGACTGGTTCCTGTGCAGGTGGCACATAAAAAACACCATTTTGAGCGTGGCCATTTCCGATACTGCATGACTGGCCCTCATGCCGGTGGCACGTAAAAAGCACCCACTACACTCTTGGAGTGGTTGGCGTTAGGTAGGGCATCCAGCTATAGAAACTCTGCCAAATCAGATTGGAGCCTGGTGTAGCCATCTGGTTCGATTCAATTCAACTAAGAAAATTCATTCATCTAAGAAAATTTCTCAAGGCAGTGCTCCAGCATGGCCACAGTCTAATGACTGAAACAAGTGAAAGATAAAAGACAGTATATAATACTATCTTCAATAGCAATCAAGTATGACTTCTACCGCATCTTTAAATAATGGTTTTATGTGTAGATGTAGCCATCAGCAAACACCTCTTAACTCTTCACCTAACTAAACATTCAAAGCATGGCAGCACTTGAGTAATTTTAAAATTCTTCTTCTTTCTTTTTTATTTATGGTAGTACATTAGTTTATTGATGCACCAGCTTTACAGAGGATCTAGTTTCACTAGTTTCATGTTTTAAGACTCATCATAGATTGCTTACGATGCCTCTCAACTGTCAAAGTTAACAATATATCTTCTTATGAAATACACAAACTCAATACCACTGACATAAAGAAATTAATATGATGGAATAGCTCCAGAAGTTTATCCATAGATTATATTTTCTTAGCAAACAAATACAGGTTTATATTGTATGTGATTTCTTGGCTGTCAGCCTTGCATCATTATGTAAATAATAATATTTGCATTTGTAATAGGTTCTTTACATTATTCATAAGAGTCTTTATTCTTCTTCACTTTGGCAGCTGAGAGGTGAGATAAGCAATTTCTTATGAGTATTAAGAAAAACCAAAGGGCATCATTTACTTTTTGCACATAAAGGTAGCTGCATATATGTTTGTTTGTATGTGTATGTATATATAATTTATGCATATCTGTGTGTGTACATAAATAAATATATATATATGTGTGTATGTGTGTGTGTGTGTGTGTGTGTATAGTGTATGTGTGCATGTACTTATACATGTGATATATATATATATATATATATATACATATCGATATATATAATTGCTAAAGAGGACAACAAACGTTAAGGCAAGGCAAATATCTCAAGTCATATACATTATTATTATTGGAAAAATAATTCAAAGTCTTACAGCTGTTTCTGGGATATCCCAGAGTATGTGATATTCCATCATCAGAGACAAATAGGGAAAATGAGAAGGGTATAGCTTAATGAAATGATGACAGGAGAGATGGAAGTAAGTGCAACTTCTATATGATCAGAAAGTTGAACTGTGATCGTTTATGCCTCTTTTTTCTTCCCTTTCTTCATTTCCTTACTCCTTCTCTCCTGTCCTCTATGTCATCATTTCATTTTCTCATTTTCCATCTAGTTCTGATAGTGACTCAGCTATTAGAGCAAGGTCAGCAGCATAGAGGAGCTCCCAGGGGCAGCATGTCTTGAATTCCTGTTATTGCCTGGAGGACTATGATGAATAAGAGGTAGATGAGAACTGATCCTTGATGAACCCCTACTTTTAATGTATTAATTGATTAATATTTTACAAATATTTTACAAATAATTATCTACCCTGGGTAAATAATTATAAGCTATTTTTGATTTAAGGTTTTCTTCGATTTTAGAATAAGATGATTTTATACCGAAATTTGTTCATTACATGCAACCGGTCATTGTAAAGACCATTAGTTGAAAGGACCAATGAAACAAAACCATTTTCAAATGTGTATCCATTAAACTAATTGTATATGTTTGCAAATAACCTTGTTTTTGTTCCATTCTAAACAAAACTGTCCAACGAACGGGAGCGTGAAACTCTGAATAACAGTTTTTGTGATATTTTTGCTGCTTTTTAATAAAGCATATTGCTCTGCCTCTGGTATTCGAGTACTATTTTTTCCACCTTGTTTCACATTTATGTGCTTACTCTGGTATATATCATCATCATCATCGTCGTTTAACATCCTTTTTCCATGTTGGCATGGGTTGGACGGTTCGACTGGGGGTCTGGGAAGCCAGGAGGCTGCACCAGGCTCCAGTCTGATCTGGCAGTGTTTTCTACAGCTGGATGCCCTTCCTAACACCAACCACTCCGAGAGTGTAGTGGGTGCTTTTTACATGCCACTGGCACAGGGGCTAGAGGGGGCTGGCATCGACCATGTTTAGATGGTGCTTTTACGTGCCACTGGCACAGGAGCCAGTCAATGCAGCACTGGTATCGGCCACATTCAGATGGTACTTTTCATGTGCCACCGGCACTGGAGCCAGTCAGGGCAATGGGGACTGGCATCGACCATGTTTAGATGGTGTTTTTTTATGTGCCAGACAGGTGGCACTGGCATCAGCCACAACTACAATTTCCATTTGGTTGTGGTTTGATTTGATTTTGATGTTGATGTACTTGACTTAATAGGTCTCCTCAAGCACAGCATGTCATCCTACAATCCAAGGTACTTTTGAGTGGGCTGGTTATGCGACACTGGCATAGGCTACAGCTGTGATCTCACTTTATTTGCCAGGTCTTCTCAGTCACAGCACATCTCCAGAGGTCTCGGACTTTCATCATTGCCTCTGTGAGGCCCAGCGTTCGACGGTCAGGCTTCCCCACCTCATCCCATGTCTTCCTGGGTCCACCTCTACCCCGGATTCCTTTCACTGTTTTTGAGAGTGGCACTTCTTCACACAGCTCTCCTCATCCATCCTTAGTACATGACCATACCAGCGCAGTCGTCTCTCTTGCATGCCACATCTTATGCTTCTTATGTCCAACATTTCTCTGAGGGTGCTTACACTATGTTGTGTGTGTACACTGACATTACACACCCAGTGGATCACGCTAGCTTCATTTCTTTCAAGCTTACACATGTCATCAGCAGTCACAGCCCGTGTTCACTGCCATAAACCATGGCAGTTCGCACACATGCATCATACAATCTACCTTTCACCCTGAGCGAGAGGCTCTTTGTCACCAGCAAAAGTAGGAGCTTTCTGAACTTTATCCAGGCTATTCTTATTCTAGTTGCAACACTCTCTGAGCAGCCACCCCCACTACAGACTTGGTCCCCTAGATAGCAAAAGCTATCAACTACTTCTAGTTTCTTCCCCTAGAGGGTGATGGAATCAGTTTTCTGAGCATCTGCAGTGTTTATTGCCCCTGTGCATCTGCCACACATGAAAGTTATCTTCCCGGTTAATCTTCCTTTGATATTGCTGCATTTCTTATGTGTCCATAGCTTACATTGGGTACATCTTATTGAGTTTCTATCTGAAGGGGTGTGTGATATGTTCATCTTCCTACTTACTTGGACTTTGGTTTTTGCGACATTGACTCTAAGGCCCTTCAATTCTAAACCTTGCTTCCATACCTGAAATGTCTTCTCTAGTTCTGGTAGTGATTCTGCTATGAGGGCCAGGTTATCCACACAGAGGAGATCCCAGGGGCAACCTGTCTTGAATTCTAATGTTATTGCCTGGAGGACTATGATGAATAAGCAGGGACTGAGGACTGATCCTTGGTGGACCCCTACTTCTACCTGGAATTCTTCACTATACTCATTGCCAACCCTAACCTTACTAATGGGCCTGTACAGCCCTTATTAACTATTCATCAATCCCTACTTTCCACATCTCCCACCAGATAAGGGATCTGGGGACCCTGTCAAAGGATTTCTCCAAGTCCACAAAAGCTAATTATAGGGGTATTTCTTCTGCAGTTGCCGTACCAGGAATATAGCATCAGTGGTGCTTCTACCCAGCACAAAACCGAACTGCATCTCATCTAAGCAGACTCTCTCCCTAATAAGATGGGCTATGACCCTCTCCGTGACCTTCATCACCTGATCCAGCAGTTCGATACCCCTGTAGTTATTTCTATCTAAAGCATCACCTCTACCCTTGTACCAATTGACTATGGTGCTGCTACGCCAGTCATTGGGTATGACTCTATTATTATATGTATATGTACATATATATATATATATATATATATATATATATATATATATATATA
>NC_068992.1:7419840-7423878 GCF_001194135.2 Octopus bimaculoides
TATATATATATATATATATATATATATATACATACATATAAACATATGAAGAAATAAAGCTGAGATGAGTGAAATGACCATTCCTCACTAATTTGCTTTATTCACATTGAATTTCAATATAATTGTAATCTGCACCACCTGAAAGTTATCAAGAAAACTTCATTGCAAAATATCCAGTCTTCTGAAAGTTATGAGGAAAGTCGAGGCATGTGAGTTATCTGAAACTCTTCTCTCTCCCCACAAAAAATTCCAAAATAATTATCACATACACATCTGAAACATTTGTAGAAAATTTCATTAAAAAATACCCATTTTTAAAAAAGTTATGAGGAAACAAATTTGCCTGCTGGGGCACACTTGTGTAGTTATGCCAATAAGTGGATTTGTAAAATTGGACGAGTATTGATCAAAATGCTTTGCAATACTGAGTTGCGTCTCATTACATTTTGAGTTCTATTTCTGCCTTCGTCAACTTAGTTTTTTTTTTTTTTTTAACTTTTAAAGGATTTGAAAATAAGTAACAGTCATAAAACTCCAGTCGTTATAAAGCACCTTTAACTTTCAAAACTTCTTATTTTCGGTTTAACTTATAAAATTAGTGTGTAAAAGGGAAATAAGTCCCCTGGCTTAAAATATTCAAGAAAGATAACTCTGGAAATTTATTGGTTTGTAAATTTTAGGCAAATACGTGAGTATAGTGTGAATTTTATTTTTTTGTGTTTGTTTGTTTTTAATTATTGGTCTTGATCATGGGATTTATGGCCATGCTGGGACACCTAGACTCTAAATAAATTTTTAAAATTATTTCTCAATTTAACTGATCCCCATTTACACTGTCTCAATTCGTAAAACAGAGTTATATCTTTATTTACAATAATTCAGAGAATAAAAACATCGTTTATAAAAGTAAGCTGTGAGAAAACAGAGAAAACAAGAAATCAGTAAAGAAATAATCGAACCAAGAGAAATAATAGCTTCACATAGAGTTATATAGAATACGAGGGATTGTGACATTATTATATCTAAAAGTACTTGAGAGTTATCTCCCTTCCGTAACATCTCTGTATGGATATTTGAACTGGTTTACATATATATATATATATATATATGTGTGTGTGTGTATGCATGTTAAATTGGAATTTTTTATTTCAAAGTTAATTCAAAATAACAGCGTAACATTTACTGATGGGGTAACTCGATACAGAGAGCAAAGTCAACCATTAAAACAAAATTCCTAGTCAACAAAACCATTACAACACACACACCCACACTTGCATGCTTCTGTTGTTTCCTTCTTGCAAATTTTTCTCACGAATCATTTGTCGACCTGATGTTATAGAAAACTGTTGTGGAATGTACCCTGCATTAGTATGGTACAAACAGTAACAGTGTCAGTTCACTTCAACCAAATGTCCATGAAGAGAAATTATCTCTATCCACTATTACCCTCTCAGTTTTTGATTCACATGATCTTAAAATCATAAGTGACCTTCTTGAAATCATGAGGGAAAAACTTTAGTAAATTTCCTACAAAGGCAAACAGTGGAATCTGGGGAAACTAGTGATGGTCTGTGGCGCCATTCAGCGTATGAACGGTTCAAAGCCAAAATTAATTAGTTTGCCATGAGGAAGAGAAAATGTCTGACGCAGCAGGTAGTAAACTTTTGTCAGAAGCTAAGGCTGAAAGTGTTAGGTCTCCCTTTGTCAAAGCAATTAATTTACTGCTCTTTTGAACTATTTCTACATTAGTCATTAGCCCACAGCAGTGTAGTTGAAGTGTGTAAGAAGAAATGTGATTCTAACAAAGGATGTATACTCTCTTGGTAGAGCTGCAATAAATCTTTGGTGTTTAACTATGGAGCAATCTTGAGCCACTGAACCTATGGGCAAAAGCTTCCCACCTGTGACAGTATCATCATCATTTTTTTTAGAGATATCTAGAATTACGTTATCTTGTGTATCTTTCCTTATTTAATTTGATGAAATTTGTCTGCTATTTCTAGTAGGTCCAGAAACCATTTAGAGGCTCTTAATTAAAAATTGTAAAGAACTTCTGTTAATTAATAATAGACATACAGACAGACTTACACACACACACGCACACACACACACATGAAAATTGACCACAGTTTCTGCCAACCAAATTTCATTCACTGTAGGATCAAATCCAGGATCTTGTAAGTGCTAAACTAAATTATTAGCCCCACATGACTACACTTAATCATTTAACTTAATTATTTGATAAATCAATTTATAAATTACTTTATATCATTATCTTCATTGTATGTCATTACTTGTGTTGCATCTTTTCTTTCAAGTCAAAATATTTTCTTCTGTTTGAATAGTTATTGGTTGCTTTTATTTTGTTATTCATTCTGGTGTAATTAACACTGTTATTATGATCTCATTATAGACAATGTCCTTGGATTCATCTTTACTTCATCCTTTCTCTCAATTTATGTGGGGGAAGAAAAGGGAGCATTCTTCCTTATCTATCATTTACACTAATCTTTATAGCTATTTTAAACAACTTTCTTTCGAAATCGTTACTAGTTTCTCACTTAAATGCTTAGTCAGCATTACACTGTCATCATTTATCAAGAAGATATCAACTTATTTCTTACTGTTCATTCCTTCTATGTTTAGAAATGGAGCAGAAATTGGGTAGTTTTTAGCTTCATTTAAGCAGCACTCTTTATTTCTTGTCCCAACATCATTATATTCTGTTTCATTTCAAACTCATTTCCTCTCTCAGACTTATTCTTTTCTTTATTCATTACTTTCCCAATACGTTTAACCTTTTACTTCCTTCCTTTCTTTCTTTCATTGTTCGTAATTGCTCCAAATTATTATCTTCCTTTCTCATCTCTTGCACTCTTGGTACTCTGTGTCAGCTTCTTCTTCATCTCTTATGCTGTTCTGCTTCTCTGTCTTTCAGTTTTGTTTTTCAGGAGATACTTGGGTTCCCCAAGTATGGTGAAGACATCCTGTCGAAAAGGATGATCACACCTACATAGAACAGAGACGGTTCTATGTTCAGTATAACAACTTTTCTACTTCTGGTTATGTGACAAAACTACAGACATGTCCGATGTTACAAAAGCATTGCTTTACCAAAAATCTAGTTGTTACATAAAATTCCATATCATGAAACTTATTTCATACTGACTGCCATGGTGCACTGAAGCCAACGAAAATAAAAATATATTTTACACATCACAGAATTTCACATAGCTGCAAGATTTTCAGGAACACAAGCTTCTGTAATGCAGCAGATACCATTTAGTTCTTAGATTACAAAAATGTAGCATGCAACAACCATTGTTCAGATTGTATGTTTACATTAAAAAAAAACCATGCATGCATTCATACTGGCTTTGTCTTGTACCAATAATATTTGCATAAGTACAGGTTCCACATCCATGAAGTGGAACTGAATTATGCTCTTCACAAATTTAATTCTCCATGAACATGACTGTGTGGTAAGAAGCATGCTTCTCAACCACATGGTTCTGGGGTTCAGTCCCACTGTGTGGCACTGTGGGCAAGTGTCTTCAACTATAACCTCAGGCTGACGAAAGCCTTGTGGATTTGGTAGACAGAAACTGAAAGAAGCCCATCATGTGTGTGTGTGTGTGTGTATATATATATATATATGTGTGTGTGTATATCTATGTATATATATATGTATGTGTGTATATATAAATATATATATATATATGTATATGTGTATATATATGTGTATATGTATATGTGTATATATATATGTATATATATCTATATATATATACGAATATGTATATATATCTATATATATATATCTCTATATATCTGACGAAGAGCTCCGCTTGAAACATTAAATCTTTCTTTTCTTTCCTTTCCTGAGCGTCCAATAACACTGTACTTTTTCCACGTGCTCGCGTTGATTTTTTTGTGTTCTTTTGTATTTTTTCTTGCTTGTTCATGTTTGAATCGACTATATATATATATATATATGTATGTATGTATATATATATATATATATATATATATATATAT
>NC_068992.1:7425608-7427517 GCF_001194135.2 Octopus bimaculoides
ATATATATATATATATATATATATATATATAGATATATATATATATATATATGTGTATGTATATATATGTATATGTATGTGTGTGTGTGTGTGTGTGCATTTGTGTCTGTGTTTGTCCCCCCACCATCACTTGACAACCGATGCTGGTGTGTTTATGTCCCCATAATCTAGCGGTTCAGCAAAAGAGACCAACAGAATAAGTACTAAGCTTTCAAAGAATAAGTCCTTGAGTCGATTTATTCAATTAAAGTCAGTGCTCCAACGCTATATATAAACAGATATAAATGCATTTTGTACTTTGCATTTGGTTGTATTGTTATAATTCTTTCTGTCACTTATTTTATTGGAAATATTAACAGCTTTTAAATAGTTTTCATAGCTCTGAAACTTGATTACTCAGCAATTTTTTTAAACATTCACAATTGTGACCTTCCGATACTTTTGAGTATATTGCTCTTATATATATTTATACAGATCTATTTTCATATGTATATATGTTTATATAAGTTCATTGTAGTTCAGTATACAGCATTTCATTTCTTAATGTTTTCTCATCCTGATTCTGTCCTTAGGTTATCCTTAAGTGTCTTTAGCTATGTGTTGTTGCTATTGCTCGACTCTGATTGGGCAGATTTATGATCAAAAGCCTTCTGGTCACGACCATCCAATCTTTTATAGGTATTTAAGGCTATATTATCTAATGTATCATTCTCTTCTTAAAGAATTGTGGCAAAAAAATTTAAGGAAGATTTGGCTGTTATTTCTAGCATCCAAATGACAGTGTGGAGAAGCCTTCGTTTTTTTTTTGTTTTGTTTTTTGTTTGCTTGTATTTCGTGCTGCTCTATTGATCTTAACATTCATATTAGATGGGTAGTCTTTTCCTTAGTTACTGTTTTTATTCCCAGGTATGTGTTTATCAAGCAGAACCATAATCAGAGACATTCCAACAGTGACCATCCTATCTTTCTTTCATTTTAGACATAACAAATATATTTAGGACTAAATTAGCCAATTAGTTCTTCTACAATGCTGAAGTGTGATTTGGGGCAGCTCTGTAGAAACTTCATTGCTAGATTGACACATCACTTGTGTATATATGCGGTGATGGCGGGTATTTATATATTGATCGGTGAAGAAGGAAAGACAAATGTGTGTGTGTGTGTGTGTGTGTGTCCTTGTCTTCACAAACATGGTGGTTGTAAACAAGTGTCACCATCATACAGGGTTCCTTATTTCCAGTCTTCTATGAAAGCGAGTCCAACCAGGATAAAAAAAATCACCTTCCTTGGAAACAGTCGAAGTTAGCAACCAGAAGGGCATCTGGTCATAGAAATGTTTTCTCAACAAATTCTATCTGACCCATACATATCTAGAAAAGTGGATGTTGAAATAATAATGAAGAGGAAAAGGAGGAGAACAACAATGATGGTGACAGCAACTGTAGTAGAAGCAGTGGGGGTCATCATGATTATAGTGGTGGTGGTGGTGATGATGGTGATCTTAAAAAAAGGCAATTTTGGAGTCAATTTTTAAAGCTAGATACAGTTTGTGTAATAGAGCCATGGTAGCCCTGTGTTACTATATTATCAAAAAATATAAGTTAATGCCATTGAATATATTTGCATCACAGCAGCAGTCAAATCGTAAAAAGATTGAATTCATACATGTATATATATATATATATATGTATAAATATATACATATATATATTGTATTGTTGCGTCTCCAGAGAGTCATTTCATCAATATTAATAACACACACACTGGTTTAATTTGTTTCAACATACAAATTCACATTAAGAATTTTGAAAATCAAATACAAAAATGAAGCATATATATATGTGTGTGTGTGTGTGTGTGTATATATATATATATATATGTGTGTGTGTATGTATATATATATATATAT
>NC_068992.1:7428563-7435239 GCF_001194135.2 Octopus bimaculoides
TCATTCTGAATAATCTGTGTGTAATTACTATCTTTTATATAAAATAGGTTGTACATAATCATTTTTCTTTTCTAAATAATCTTATGTGTATAATCTAGTTTATCACTTTCTTTATTTTATTGTCACAAATAAGTCAAAATTTGCAAGGTCTCAGCTCTGAAACTCACTGAAAATGTAATATTTAGAAAATAAGTAGTACAACAGTCTGCACAAATATAGCAAAGCCTTACAATTTAGATTGATTCCTTTATCATATCATATTGGTATTTAAGGTCTTCCGTTTGAAGCTGTCACACTTAAGCTTGAACAGAATTCTGTGAAGTTCAATTGTTTGTTGCAAGCCATCATTAATTACGGCAAAACTGATGACTATAGACTCTGTAAGTATAGAGCAAATGATCCAGCACACCAAAAGAAGAGCAAAACTCATAACATCATTATTCAATGGATATTATCTTTAACTTAGAATTAGTATAACAATCGGTTGAATTTCAGATGACAGTGACGATTAGGTTATGACAGTAATTAATGAAATTTGCAATTAAATAAATAAATCTTTATTTGAGATTAACTGTTCTCAAAGCACATCACATGCAGCTATCAAGAATATTGTGGAAATATTGGTATTTTCTTGACCCAGAAAGGATGAAAGGCCAAGATTATTTTGGTGAAATTGGAACCCAGAATGTAAAGATCAAGAACAAAAGCCACTAGATATTTTTTCAATTGCTCAAACAATTCTTCCAGTACACTGTCTTTAATAATAATAATAATAATAATAATGATAATAATGGTTTCCATTTGTGGCACAAGGCCAGCAATTTTGAGGTGGGATAAGTCGATTACATTGACTCATGCTCCACTGGTACTTATTTTATCAACCCTGAAAAGATTAATGGCAAAGTCAACCTCAGTAGAATTTGAACTCAGAACGTAAAAATCAATGAAATATTACTAAACATTTTACTCAGCACAGAAACAATTCAGCCAGCTCGCTGCCTTAAATTACGTTAGCTGATTTAGTTCACATGGCATGTGAACCACCAACCTAAAGATAAGGATTACTATGTGCTACCAATTGAGCCACCATGAGAACGCAATAATGATAATAATAATAATAATAATAATAATAATAATCACTACTTTTGAACTCAGCCTAGGATTTTAAAATCTATTTATTATCTAATGTACTTATTGCCGAGGAAAATCATGGAAAATACCAGTGGTGATGGGTCAGATTTCAAAATATTGTGCTCACAAAAGGAAAATGAATAGCAGTTTGCTAAATTATAGCCTTGTCTCGTTCACACCAGAATGAAAAAGTATACAATGATAAAGATTATAATAAACCATTGTGATTTTATGTAAATAGATCTCCATTAATGTTTCACAATCATGTTACACAAACAAAATATGAAAAAACTAATTAGGAATTTTACATCAACCAATATAATCACTCAGATACCTTTTTTAGATTATTTTCTGCAAAAATGAGTTGAGGATGCATTAAAATTTAAATAGGGCAATATTTTTTGCAAAAGTAATAGTGTGTGTGTGTGTGTTTCTATTTTTAACAACTAAAGCATAGAACTATAAAGACTTTACAAAATGTAAATTTTCAAATAAATTATCATTGATATGGTTTTGTTCTTCTTCTTCTTCTCTAGTTAGATTCCAAATAGCATTTCTTCCTGCATTTTTTCACAGTGCTTTCTTATGAATAGTAGCATTACTGCACCAATTATTTAAGTGTTTGTGTGTGTACATGTGCATACACATGAGTATGCATGTGTGTGTATGTGTATATATACAGATGGAGGAATACATGTAGATACCTAATGTAAAATAAGGGGGAATATTATTGTTGTTTAGTTCCAAGTCAACTCTGACTGAGAAAACCTGTAAGTAAGGATGTTTAAGCCATAATCATCCTGTCATTATGGAGGTGTCTAAGACTATACCATAAAATGTGCCCTTCTCTTTTTTTAAAACAGTAGATTATGATCGGGTGGAGATTTGAATGTTTTCTCCAGTATGACCATGTAGAGACTCACTCATCTGCTTAGGCATAGATAAAGAAGCTGCTAAATTTCAAAAATTAGCATTTACCATTTTAAGTTTCATAGCTTAGCAAGAAATTTCAGAAATCCACTGATATTACAATTCTCTTCCTCAAGGTTGTCACAGAGCTTTGAACCTTTTATCACAAACTGTCAATTGTTATTTAACCCATTTCAACTCTCAATTATTCTAACAGTGACCAACCTGTGTGAGGTTTTTTATTGTGACACTTTGTCTAGCACCACAGTTATCACCTTGTGCTCTATTTTTAACCCTTTCACTGGGAAATTCAACTTCATGGTTATTCTAGTAATGACGTTAAATATCTACCAAAAAATATAATTGGTATTTTCTGCAAGTCATATTACCTCACTAAATTTGAGACATTTCAGCAGACAAAAAGATTCAAACATGGCATTCTTTAACTAAAAATACATTGGTAAATGAAACTGCTTCCACTGTTAAGTATAGTGAAATTTTAAGTGGATATACCTAATTCTTGCAGAGTTAAGACAGAGGGAGATTTGGCTGCTATTTTAAATAACAGCCAAGTAGATGCTCTTTCGTTGGCTCATATATATTTTTATTGTTGTTTAACCCTAATCAAAAGCCAAATGATGAAAACCATTCTATGATCAGTCTGTGAACTACATTATATTTTTTTAAGATGGGAGTATATAATTTCGTAAAGAATCTAATGCTATTTTCATAGACTGGATGACCATGTTAAAAAACCTGTTTTACAAATTATTAAACTTTACCCAATTAACCAATCATCTGTATATTTTATTTTTAAAAAAAATACATCTACTAAACGTTCTTATATTACACCATACAGAATACAGTTAATAGGTTGTGTAGCATTTTTTTCTTTCTTCTTTTGTTTCCCATGCACAATCTCACCAAAATTCTGAATTGCTTAACAGCTTTTACTCTCAGAACCCTCTTTAGATAGTCTACCACTTATGGCATTTCTGATTCTGGATGAAATTCTGGATGACATTTTTATCATTTATTTTTTTCCGGGTTTTCTCCCTCTGATATTTTTAGCTTTTGTCTCTAGAATAGATACACATCTGCTGTTCTTATATTGCTATCACTAATGTGTCTTTATTGCCTTTGTGAAATAAATCTCACTGTATTATTCAATGTGAGACCCCCACCACTGTTTCTTGTTTCTTATTTTCTTTTGTATCTTACCTGTCAGAACTTCTGGAGTTGGTGACATTTACTAATCCCCACCAATCAAAATTGATGGCCTTGTGCCTAAATCAGAAACCATTATTATTATTATTATTATTATTATTATTATTATTGTTATTATTATTATCATTGCTGTTGTTGTGACCTTGTGCTTACACAAAAGTCATTAATGTTACATTGTTGCTTAACCCCAGGTCAAGCTGTGATCAAGCTGGCTTATAATCAAAGACATCCCAACCATGACCATCCTTTCTTTTCTATATATCAAGGACTACAATGTCAAATACTATCCTTCCTTTTAATTTATATATCTTTTTCTTAAATATGGCAGAGTGTAATCTGAGGGAATATTTGGCTGCTATTTCCAGCAGATTGAGCAACTGCATAGGAAGTTCTCTTGTTGGCCATGTATAATAATCAAGGGGGTTGCAGTCTGGGGAGTTAGGTGGCCAGATGTTAGGAGTGATTTGGTCGCAGAAATTATTTGACAGCCATGACTGGGTTCTCTTGCTTGTGTGGAATGGTGCAGAGTCCTATTGGTAGACATAGGGTCTGCCAGCAGCCACCCTCCTGACACAGGGAAGCACTACCTCCTCCAGGCACTTGATGTAGGCCTCCGTGCTGAGTCTGAGGCTGTGTGGGAAGATGAATGGAGGCATAACGTAGCCATCACTGGTGATCACTCCAAACACCATGATGTTGACTGGATGTTTGATTTTTATCACTCTCAGTACATGTCCTCAGGTTGACACCCAAACACTTTGAATTGTTATTATCTCATATCTGATTAGCCTGTTATTATGTAACAGGCTTCACGATTTTAATATACATGCCTTATTATCTTTTCCACTTACAGATTGTATTTGTAATATGTGAATTAGTTGGTTGTTCCCTTTTTCTGAAAACCCAAACTTATCCAGACTGTCAGTTAGACATTTACTTACAAAACCAACTGCACTAATTATTATCATTACAAATGTAAATTTGTAATCTGGATATAAAAGCTGGACGTTTTCAAGCAGTCATCCATCATTATCCTCTTTCTCTTTTATTTTCATATCAACATCACAGCTAACCTCTGACAACATATATTTTTCCTTGTCTATCCCAAACAACAATATCCAGCCTGTTATGCTTACAGATGTTTTGATGGGAACGTTCCACCAGTATTCTTTGTGTTGATGTTTGTGTACATGTTCAATAATAAGGGGGTTCTCTATATTTATTCCAGGACAGTCTTTTTTCCGGAATCCATGGTATATTATTTATGTGTTAGGGTCATATCACATAGGATGGTAATACCTTGATGGCGGCATTCTTGTGTAGTTGTTAATCACATGTGTAATGTCTTCCATTGAAAAATGACATAATCTGCATGTATTTATTATTCCAGAGGGTGACAAGTTTAAAATGAAATTATGTCCTGTCACTTAGAGCAAAGCACTCACAGATAAGTCTGAGAGAGAATAAAATATTTAATCCATAATCATTAGTCCAACAAAATATACGTTGTTTCACCAATGGGTCATGTATGTGTGTGTGCATGTGTGTATACACATACAACATGTCTGTATATATGTATTATGCTTTTCCTAAATGTTTTAAGCCTTTATGCAGGGCTTAACATGTGCGAAAAAGTCTTTGGTAAATAAAGAAATATTTGATAAAACAGAACCTTATAACAATAGTGCTGTGAAGAATAGAAGAGTCAATTATGAGAGTAACTTTATTCCAATGCAATAAGATATAACATTACACAGCTTAATTTGCTTTTCCCTGTGTCAAAATTAATACAGTTAAAATTGTTCAGGGCTCATTGGATTCAATCACATTTACTGAAAATAATCCATTTACACATGCAAAAATATTTTTTTAAATTATATCCATAAGACATAACTGTAATAAGGTAATCATCTATTTAGGTAAAGTAAATTTAATTAATGTAGACAATGACATACAGTCTATTATATAAGGGGGATTGAGGGAAATTTCAAAAGATACTACTATGACCACAAACTTTTTATTGAAGTTATCATGGGAAAATATAAGTTAATAGACAATACAACTAATAATTTTAACATCGTTTGGGGTATACTAAACCAAAATGATTATTTAAAAAATAGTTTTGAAAACTTTAATAAATGTCAACATCAAAAGATTTCTTCTAGCTATTGTAATTGAATGAGAAAATTAAATTAACATATAATATAATCAGATTTTCACATTGCAGGTTTTCCCTTCTAAACTCTTCCAGATCAACAGAAATTAATAAATCGCCTCTATCAGGACTACCACACTTCGTCAACAACTTCCCATTTTATTTTCCACTCATCGGAAAATAAGTGTGTGTGTGTGTGTGTATGTTATTTGCTTTAATTGGACCTTCTTATTCAATTACAGCATGGAACGCTGTAATTGAATAAGAAGACATAAAAATGATGATGATAATGGTATACATTTATAAAAAGTTCACCATATATATATATATATATATATATATATATATATATATATATATATAGTAGATGACCATATGCGTAGATAATTTTGTGTGTTGTGTAGAGAAAAGGGATCTGAAGTTTCAAGGTTGTCCCTTTACAATGTTTTCCTCTCTTCTCCACGGCATGTAAACTAATCCAAAGTCACAAACTTTTCATTATAACTTTCACTGATGCCAATTCTGATTTTCTTAGATGCTGTTATATACCTTTAAAAAATACGCACGTGTAAGTGTGTGTGTTTGAATAAACAATGAAGAGGAAGCACCACTTGTCACAGAAGTTGTGTGTATATGTGTATGTGTGTGTGTCAGTCTATGTATTCTGTGTGTGTGTGTGTGTCTGTCTGTATGTTGTGTGTGTGTATCAATGTATGTTGTCCATATATGTACACTTCTGTGTGTGTGTGTGTGTGTGTGTGTGTAATATAATATATATAAGCCTGTCTCTACTGATATTTTTTTATTCACATGCCCAATCAGATACTGGTTTCAAATTTTGACACAGGGCCAGCAGGTTTGGGGGGAGGAACTCAGTTGGTTAAATCAACCCCAGTGTCCAACTGGTACTTATTTTATCAACCTTAAAATTTAAGAAGCAAAGATGACCTGGCAGAATTTAGAATGTAAAGATGAATAACCACTGTGCTAACAATTCTGTCAGCTTGCCACCATATGCCCAACCAGATACTAACAGCACTCTGTCATAGATAAAAAGCAAAGATATACTCGCAATTCCAGAGAAAGCCTTTGCTCAAATCATAACCATCTGATTAATGCTTACTTTAGCATGAAACTTGAAGTAATGAAAAACTAGTCATATTTACTTTATAATAATGATAATTAAAATGATAGTATATACAAACATATATATATACATACACACATAATTTTTTTTTTTTTTTTTTTTTTTTT
>NC_068992.1:7435305-7444432 GCF_001194135.2 Octopus bimaculoides
ACACACACACACACACACACACACACATGTAGATATATGGTGCATATTATATATGAAAATCATCATCCATTACCATTTCACGTATGCCTATTTTCCATAAAGACATGGGTTGAATGAGTTGCTACAGTCTGAGTCAGCTTCTGTTCAGAATTACTGCTTTTCTAGAAAAATTGTGGCACTACATTCATACATCTTATATGGCATGGTTTCATTGGCTGGATGCTTGTCTTAACACCTACTACTTTACAGGGAATGCTGGGTGCATTTCATTGTAGCACCAGCACAAGTGTAATCGTCATGTCCTCTATACAACTAAAGGGTCTTCTCTGCTCTTTGTTGTTTGCCAGCCACTTTACAGGGTGGATGCATTCTAATCCTGGCACCAGCACTATACGAGTTGCATTCAAAACCTAATGCTGCATGGGCAAAATCCTTTGGGCGGAAGGTGATACAACCCTTCCTGTGCAGGCATGAAAATTTTCACACTGTTAGACCACATCAGTCACTAGCTGTTCTGCCTAGACATGTAGTGTGTGCTTGTCAGATTTTTGCTTTCATGCAAGATGGCCAAATGCATCGAGCAGCGATATTGCATCAAGTTTTGCCAAAAGCTTGGTGATACTCAAGCTCAAGCCCTCCAGAAGATTCAGCATGTCTTTGGGCAATGATGCCATGGGCAAAACTCAGTTCCAGGAATGGTACCACCACTTCCAGCATGGTCACACCTCAGTGGAGAGTGAGGTGCACCCAAATTGGCTATCCACAAGTAGAAACAAGGAACTAATTGAGAAGGTTTGGCAAATAGTTATGGAAGACTATCATGTAACGATCACAGAAATTACTCACAAAATGGAAATAAACACAGGATCAGTGCATTCCATTTTAATTGAGGATTTGTGCATGCAGAGAGTGTCAGCAGAATAATAAAGTTGGATAGTTTTTGAACATATACCGTTGAGGTTGTTTTGTTTCCAGCAAGGCCAAAGAGCCTTCTCTATTCCCTGTTACTGCTATTCATTCAAGACAAATGCAACAGAGACGATGACAAAATAGTAATTGTATGAATGTGATTTGTTAGACAGAGCAAACAGAGCAGTAAGGGATGAAAGAGGAGTACTGGAAATGGAAGAAAGAAATAGAAATCAACGATGAATAGAATGAATTGTCAACAAAAAATGAAGTAATATGATGTGAAGGTGTAATGTGTGTATGAGAGAGAGAGAGTGAATGATGACAATAAAGATGGGTGATGGCACAACAGAGTGGTGGGTTTTATTGAAGGGGGGATAGGAGAGAATGATAACTGACTTCTCTCTGTTACACAGTTGTCATAATGGCAGAGAGAGAGAGTGATTGTACAGAAGACTGCATACAAACAGGTAGAACACCCTACCTTTTTGCACGAGTAAGGCAATGCAATGAATAAGCAAGAGAATGAGTGATACTTGAGAGAGTAATGAAAAAGGCTGCAGATAGAGAGTTATAAGGATATAATCTAATGAAAGAGAAACCCAAGTTTAGATATATTATTATACAGCCCAACAGCCATTACGGCCACCATTTTGATAACTGTTTTCCTGTGCTTTACCCATATTGGTGGATCATCACTAGTACCATGTGTTACCACTTATTGTGGTTCTTTGTCAACCCTTTTGTGAGGTTCAGCATCTTGAGATTATACTTTACCACTTTGTTCAAAGTCGTCTTAGGTCTACTTTCATAAGTTTCATCGACTCCAAACACTCGGCTCTTTTTAATATAACTGACATTCTTCATACACATCAAATGTCCATTATAGCGCAATCTTCTGTCTTGCATACAACATCTGATGCCTCTTATATTCAGCTTTACTTTGCCTTAATTTGCTTCCTCGTTTATGCACACTAATACTACACATCCAGCAGAGCATGCTTGCTTCATTGCTTTCTAGCTATCACAAATCTTTCACATTTAAGGCCCTCGTCTTGCTATCATGCAGCATCACAGTTTGTACACCAGCAGCCTACAATCCTCTCTTTACTCTGAGAGAAACTCTTTATTACCAGCAGAGGTAAATAAAGCTCTCTGAACTCTTCCTCTTTCTTCTTAACTTAGCTACTAAACTTTTGCTAAACCCACTTCTGCTACTAAGTACATCACCTTGGCAACAAAAAACCAATCAACTATTTCTAAGAAACTTACTAAACATTTGAAATAATTTATTTCATGTATTTTCTTACTGCTAACATCTCATGTGCATCTGATGCAAATGAATCCTTCTTCTCTGTCAGCTCTCTAAATCCCACTGTATATCTTGTGCTTCCATATTTTATGCTGGTAACATCATACAGAATTTCTACCTGTTCATTGAGTATGGCCATTTCCTTGATGGTTGCAAGATCTTGTCTTCTTTATTACTCATTAAAACTTGTATCTTTGCTACATTTACTTCAATCCAAAGTTTTGCTTCCATATTTGGATTTTTTTTCCTAAATCCATTATGAATTCAGTTATAAAACTCAGATCATCAGCAAACAGGAATTCCAACAAACAGCCAGTTTGAAACTTATCTGTTATAGCTTAGAGAACTTCCATGAACAGAAGACAGATAGCTATACTCTGATAGACCCCTACCTGATGCTAAATTCATTGCTCACCCCTTGTTAAGTGCACTGGTGGACATGGTTTGTATAGCCCTCACAAGCCAGCTATTTATCCCCAGTTTTCTTAGTGACCACAATACAAGAGAATCTGATGCCCTGTCAAGGTTCTCAATTCAGCGAATGCTAGACATACAGGATTAAGGATTACTCCAAGTTGTGCACTTTCCTTTCAGCTCTCTCTCTCTCTCTCTCTCTCTCTCTCTCTCTCTCTCTCTCTCTCTCTCTCTCTCTCTCTCCCTCTCTCTCTCTCTCTCTCTCCCTCTTCTCTCCCTCTCTCCCTCTCCCCCCTCTCTCTCTGGTGGGCTGTATCTAATTTGGGCTCATTCTGTTCAATCAATTTGAAACCTCTGTATTTACCTAATATATGTGTGTGTGAAGGTGTATTATATATGCATTATTGATTTATATGTGTGCATGTATGTACCTGTATGTGTTTATGTATGTATGTGTATTGTACCATTTTATCATAAAAAAGTGCCCTTCACAACAAAGTAGTTCCCAATAGTGGTTTGCAATCTGGAGACTGAGCTTTCCGGTTCTCTAGTGTGTACTTACCCATGAGAGAGCATCTTGTGAAAATTTTGATATTTGGAATTCAGGATCTTTAGGATCTTCAAGGTGTTTTAGAATATGTGCCCTTTCAGTCAAACAAATTTGCATGTCTTGCTTCCATTAATATATGCTTTGGGCTTCTTGAGAACTCTCTATTCAATGTTATATTTGATTTTAGTGACTACATTCAGGAAACTCTTAGATTTTCTAGACAAATATTTCTCAGTACAACACCATAATAATAAAATCTTTAAGTGATGAACAGTGAAAGTCAGTGACTAATGTTCTCCAAACATGAAGTCATTAACAACATTTTAAACCATATTTATTCTTGACCAAGGATGTTGATGTAGAAAGAAAGATAAATACTTTCTATTGACCAAGCATGCAACATTTCATCAGTTGCTTATGAGTCACCCTGACAGTGTGGAATCAGATAGCAGGGGGACAAGCATTATGTCAATGTGGCTCAATTTAAATATCTGTTCTACAACTGATTATCATTGTCCAGTCATCCAGGTAAAAAGATAATCGTGACATTGGCAGACCATATAAGAGAACATTTCAGCAAACCAAGATCAATGGGAAGGTTATGATAGTTGGGTATGGGGTAGGTTTAAATTAACATTAAAATAACTCAAATTGATATTTTAATTTTAATTTATACCATCCTAAAGTCTGAAGTGAAAATAGTTTGGGTAAAAATAGAAATACACAAAGAAATTTAAGACAGATCGCTATGATGGTATGCTTAATACAGATATATATATATTCCAGTCACAGCTTATACTTATGCTGTATTTTTAATCAATTGGGTCTTTTCCTCCTCAGTACTTTTACTGATTTTTAATTACATTTTCAATCACCTTTCTGAGGCTGATTATAATCAGATAACTATCTGATGTATTTACAACTTGAAATTATTAGACATTACTAATCTTTACTTAATTTTACAGGTACCTGTTCTCTCTTACTTTTTTTTTTTTTTTTTTTTTTGCAACTCTCCCCTTTTGTATTCCTCATGCTTTACTAATTGTTTATTTGTTTCCATAGGTATTTTCATCATTATTATATGTCTTTTTTCATTTTATAGTTTATCTCAAATATCTTGCTACCACACATAAAATGCAAAACCACTAGACCAGTGTTTCTCAAGGTGGGCTATGACAGTAATTTTTAAGGCTGGGGTTACTTCAGAATAAGATGTGTATAACAGAATAAAACTTGCAATAAATCTTTAATTAAAATTTTATATGAATATCATATATTACGTACTATTTTTATTTATTCATGGTGAGCACATTTTTTTTTTATTATTTTCTTTTTCTTTTTTTACATTTAAGGTCAGGTGTGAGACAGAAAAAGTTGAGAAACACTGCATTAGACACTGCTAGTCTTTTATTTATACATCCTTGGTACCATTCTTCTATAACTTGCACAACCCATTGACTATTTTGCTTTGTTTTGTCAGTTTTCACTTTCACCATTTTAATTTGTACCCTAATTTCCAGTATATATTTAACCCTAGGTTTACTTATGTTTTCTATATTATTCACTTTTATTTATTTATTATTTGCATTTACTTATCTTCTTCATTAGTTCTTTGTTATTTTTTTTTTCTAAGATTTTGGGAGCATGTGCATGTCAATCTTGATGTTTAACCATTCCAGATAGTATATTATAGTTTGGGGTGGGACTGAACTCAATGCTCCAATGATAAATGGTACCATCTTCACATTTGCTGTTGGACATTCCCAAATTCGTTGATACCTCTACTTTTAAATCAGTATATTTCTGAGACTTTTTCTACTTCCATAACTGTAAAGTTTTTTGCCTGAAGGAATTCTAATGCCTAATACAAAGCATACTCCATTTATGTCTTGTGTAATATACATCAGTGCTTCATTCTACTGTCTGTATGGATGTCAAAATCCCATGAAAGTTTTGATTTACTAAGTTCATTTAAAGGTTTTTTTTCTAGTACATGATTGTACCATTTGTTTGTAGTGATGTTTTTCACAAAATAACCAATGTAAATTAAGACAAACCTTAACATGATATCACTTATATTTTTTCCGAGTTAACATTTTGAAGCCTGCTACATGTTCAGTATTTTCCACTCGTTAATTACATAGGTGGCATTTGTTTGTTAAAGTGGTGGAATAAATAGCCTTGCTCACTGTGCTTGATTTTGTGCAGTCATACACAAACACAGTTCCTCTTCTCAGACCTCACTCTAAAGTCATAATTTGTCATATTTTTGGTGTCTCTGTGGAATCATCCATGTAACTACATTTCCTCAGACATTTTCTTCCTTTCAGAAATTATCTTGCTTTGGTATGCTTTTTTCTGTTCAAACCCAGAACCATGTGGTTCATAAGCAAGCTATTTACCACACAGCCACTCCTACGCCTATATGTATAGATATAACTTAACTTTGATAGGTTTCAGCCAGTTTAGACCCAGGCCATGTCTAACTCAACAGCGCCATCTAGTGAAGTCATTTAGTCATTTATGGGGCACCGTGGCCCACTCTAGCAAAGTTATTATTGTTGGTGACATATCCTGGTGTAAGAGGTTGGTCCAGGTTATTTTGAAGAAATTTGTCCATATATATACACACATATGTATGTATATATATATATATATATATATATATATATATATATATATATATATACACATATGTATATATGTATGTGTATATATATATGTGTGTGTATGTATATACATATATATATGTATATATATATATACACACACACACATGTAGGCAAGCAGATAGATGTTTGTGTTTGAGAGAGAGAATATCATATATTTGTTTGTTTGGGTTTTGCTGCTTTGTTTCAATTGCCTTGTTGGCTCTGTGGTGCATCTATTAAAACTGTTTCTACTTCTACTCTTGTATTCCTCAACTGACTTACTTGATTATATCTCGTTTATTTCTTTTTTACTGTCTTCTTCCACCAAAATTTTCTATCCCCAAAGTCTGTAGCAATTTATTTCTCTTTCCGAAAACATGTACACTTCCTCATTTGTTCTAAGTATGACATTTTTAAATACTTGTTCTTGTTGTGAATATATGAATCAAATTGGCCTATAACATAATTTTTTTCACTTCTAATTTAACTATTCTTTCCCATAAACATGTTTTTTTGCCACTCTAAAACTTCTCTAGATTTTTAATGGATCACCAAGGCTTCTTTGAGTTTCCTAAAATATCCTACCTTAATGTTAGCCAACAATCTTTTGAATAAGTTCTTTTCTACAAACTTTTTCCAAAATTTCTTCTTTTTTTTTCCATTTGTCAGGTTTTTCACTTTTTTTTTCAGTATATAGATGCAAGCGTGGCTGTGTGGTAAGAAGCTTGCTTCCCAACCTCATGGTTCCAGGTTCAGTCCCACTGCATGTTACCTTGGGCAAGTGTCTTCTACTGCAGCCTCAGGCTAATCAATGTGATTGGATTTTGTTGATGGAAATTGAAAGAAGCCCATTGTGTGTGTGTGTGTATCTGTGTGTTTGTTCCCCACCTTAACAACTGATGTTGGTGTGTTTACGTCCCTGTAACCTAGCAGTTCAGCAAAAGGAACTGATAGAATAAGTGCCAGACTTTAAAAATATATCTTCTCAACTAGTTTTTCTAAATATTTCTATAGTTTGCTTCTGTATGAGACATTCAAATTTTTGCCAGTCTTTCATCTCTGATAGATATTAAACAGTAATTTTATCCCCTAAATATGGACCTTTAATTGACCATAGATTTAAACTAGATCACTCACCCAACTCAATTCATCTCCAACTCTTACACTGCTGCCTTTTCTTCTTAATTTTTAAAAAGTTTTCAATGTTTCTTTTCTTTCTCTCTCCATCTTTAAATAGTTGCAGAGCAAGTTTGGGCACATCACTTAGGATTTTTGCCTTTGACATTTGATACCTTACTGAAAATATTATTCTAGTTACTATGATGGTATCATATCTGATCTCAAATACTTCATCAACAAATTAACCAAAGATATCAAAGACACAGAACTGTGAATAAATATTCATCAAACAAAATATATATTGATCAGGCAAAATAAACATTGATTAGACAAAATTAGAATTGATCAAGTGAAATAAATATTGATCAGGCAAAATAAGCAATGGTCAGACAAAATCTATATCTTTGTATGTAAACACAACAGTATCTATAGATTCCAAGGATAGCAGCCAGAGCATAAATATTTAAGACCATAGGGAGTATTTTATAGGAGATTTGGTTGTTAATTCTTGCAGGTTGAGTGACTGTGTATTATGCTTCCTCATTAACTCCATTGACTGTGACCAGGGCTACATAGCAACAATGTCGACAGCAGCAATAACAACAACCAGACCATAAATATTTTTCAATTATCTAAGATACAGAATACCACATGCTATAAAATAGATGTATAATAGGAAGCCTTTCAACAAAAGAAAGGCACATAGCTTTGGATGAATTTCTATCAGAACACATCAAGACATATCAACATAATCAAGATTGCTTTGTCAACATCATCATCATCGTCATTATGCCCATTACTGATACCTTGAAGGTAATGATGTAAGATCATATTAATTTAGGGTCTCTAGATGAAACAATAGTCAATGACATTGAATAGCTGTAATTGGTGTATTTTATGGTGTTTCTACATTTTTGTTTTATGTATTGATTCCTTCTGGATGTTCTGATTTCTCCAGAGACAGTCCATAATGCTGATGGAAGTCTGCTTAATCATGTACTGCCCAATAAAATTCCCTCTATTCGTTGTTAGCATTACATAATAATGACTTCATAACATCTCCAAACAATTCTCTATTGTAAAGCAAATTCAAAATTGAGTTGTTGTTGATTAGTTTCAGGTCAGTCAGACCTAAGAGAGCACGCCTATAATCCATGGAATTCCAACCTTGACCATCTCAACTTTTAAGAGCATATCTAGAACTACAGTATGTGTGAAATTTAAGGAAGAATTCATTATTATTTCAAGCAAATTGAGTGATCATGTAAAGGCTCTCTCAGTTGGTGGTTTTTGTAACTGACAAAATTAAACTGTAAATAACTGAGGTTAGCTGTATCAACAGACAAACATTCGAGTTTCTCTAATATAATTGGGGATTAATATAATTTTAAAAAGCCAGATGAGTGTGGGGCATTGAAGTTGCTACAATGGTACAAATAAGGAAGCCTTTAGAACCTGCTAGGAAATTATGCAGTGTTAAGTGTGATCCATTGGAATATATAAGAAAAAAATAGTGAGGTGTCGAATTTTAGTTTTGACAAACTGGGTATTGATGGTAAAAGGTTGCAAATCACTGTGGAAGGAATACAATAAGGGTGTTATTCTTCTGCATTAATAAATGACAATCTGTCAAAATACTTTCATAGCTCGTTATCATCTTTCAGAGTGCAAACAAACTCAATGTTATATCGGCTCCTATTCTGCAAAGCAGTACTTCTGTCATTTATAGTGTTGGGATGTTTCATCTCACATATTCTTCATAGTATTGATCCCACTCTCTCTTCCTGCAACAGTATATGGTTACTTCAACAAAAAGTTAGGGGTTGTTTTCTGATATATATATATATATATAGTGAAGTATATTTGCCACTTAAATGTGGCTGACCCCTAAGGGTGGATGTTACTGTTGCTTTCAGCCCCAGGAGAACATCTCCTCCAGCTGGCCATCAACACACATCTGTGTTCTGTCCATATTTGCCAAAGGAAGCCATCCCTTCCATCTCGATCTGCGACACGCACGGACTCGAGTTTCAGGGTTATTTCCCTTCCTCAGCGCACGACAATCGCCGACCCTCGATGAGATACATATATACATATACATATATATATATATACACACACACACACATACATATATATATATATATATATATATATATATATATATATATA
>NC_068992.1:7445006-7445880 GCF_001194135.2 Octopus bimaculoides
CTGACAATAATACAGCCCTGTCATGGTGTGACCCTTTTCAAGGTAATCGATCAGCAAGACACCTTGAGAATCCCAAAAAACGGACGCCATGACCTTGCCAGCTGAAGGAATGACCCTGGCCTTCTTTGGGGTAGGAGAAGATGTGTGCTTCCACTGCTTTGATTGTTCTTTGGTTTCAGGCTGGTAGTGATAGACCCAACTTTCGTCCATAGTAATGAAACGAGCAAGAAAATTCTCTTCATCAGCTTCAAACAGTTCCAGATTGCTCGTGGACAAAGTGCACCTGGTGAGTTTCTGTTCAGGAGTCAAAAGGCGAGGGACCCACCTTGCAGAAACCTTTGACAAACCAAGTTCTTTTGTCACAATGTTGTCTGCTCTTTCAGTTCAGATGCCCAGTCTCTCGGCTATCTGACGACATGATATTCAGCAATCTTGCATTATCATACCAAGAGCAAGGTCAAGGATGTCCTTGGTGGTTGCAGTTGGAGGTCTCCCTGGTCTTCGATCATCTTCCATACTCTTCCTGCCATGCTTGAATTCATTTACCCAGCGTTTGACTGTTGCATATGAAGGAGCATTGTCTGTTAAGGTTCTCACCATATCTTCATGCATTTCAGATGGAGTCATGCCTTTCAAATGAAGGTACTTTCTGAGAGCACAATACTCAGTTTTCTCCATTTTCCTTGTAAATTCAAAGCTTGTTTATTCAAAAATCTGCATATATTTATAACTATATACACATATCTATGTCTATATACACATATCTATGTCTATAAACACATACCCATGTCTATATACACATATCTATATCTATATACACATATTTATATCTATATACACATATCTATATCTATATATATACACACATAAATAT
>NC_068992.1:7445980-7446448 GCF_001194135.2 Octopus bimaculoides
AAAAAAAATTTTTTTTTTTTTTTTAAATATATATATATATTTATTCTTTGGTACATATAGAGATTGTTTATAATTAATATTATGAAAATTAAAATAAAATTAACCAAAGTCTATGAGTATGTTTCAAAATATTTTATTGTTGTTTAGTTGTAGTTCGATCCCAAGTAAACAGACCTGGGACTACAGATCTTACATCTTTGACAAGTCTTTCTTTTAATCAGATGTAGTATATCTAAGACTAAGCTTCCTGACAGATTCTCATGACAAGAATAATTAATGTTAGTCATTTAATTGCTGAAAAGCAACCCCAAAACAATATAGATAGAGGCACAGGCATAGACATGTTAAGAAATTTGCTTTTCAACCACATTCGAATGGTGCTTTTTACGTGCCACTAGCACGGGTGCCAATCATGTGGTACTGTTATTGGCGATGACGACTTCACTTGACTCAACAGATCTTCACAAG
>NC_068992.1:7446458-7447230 GCF_001194135.2 Octopus bimaculoides
CTTCACTTGACTCAACAGATCTTCACAAGCACAGTTTATTGCCCAATGATTGAAGCATACTCTTAAATGGGCTGGTTATGCTGCACTGGCATATGCCACGGTTATGATCTCATTTGGCTTGCCGGGTCGATTGACTAAAACACATGAAAGCAGTTCCACAGCATCACCACAGTCCATTGATTGAAGCCTGTAAAAGAATAAAATATAAAAATAAGGTTATGCGTCTTTAAAGTGTACTATTTTTCTAGTTTTATATACATAAAGTGTCCTAAAGCCTATATGAAATTGTTAACCATAGTAAAGAAATTTCATTCAATCTGGAGTTAATGTATAATTTTTTTCCATGTTCATAATTAAATAAATATTTTAATGATTATACAGACGTCCAACAGAATAGCTTTCAGAAACAGACTACGTACAAATTCTTTCTTCACAACTCCTGAAGCCATTTTCTGACTAGAGGTTGATGAAATCTTCAAACAGCTATAGGCTCCAATCAAAATAGGGAACCCGAAATGATAAGGTTGAGAAACGCTGTTATAGATTATGCCTAACCGAAAACGATCACAGCCACATCATCCAAACAGGCCGGGTGAAACCGGGTTTAGCTGCTAGTATATCTATATACATACATATATGTACATACATCTATATATATATATATATATATATATATATATATATGCATGCATATGTGGGCACAGGACATCATGAAATGTGTACAACAACAAAAATACGAAGTATGAGTACATGGAATATGAACTATTTTTTC
>NC_068992.1:7448006-7453057 GCF_001194135.2 Octopus bimaculoides
TTACTATTTTCTCTCCTCTCCTTCACTCCTACTGCGTGAATTTGGACAAATATATATATATATATATATATATACATACACACACACACACAAATATATAAAAACACTACGCTCATTATATTAGGAGATATTACATTAATTATTATATTATCAATTGGTTTAGTAACACACTTCAAAATAGCAAATTTTAATATTTAAAATTACCAGACAAATCCAGAATATAATCAATAGAAATAACTTAACAACTGAGCAACCATTTTCACTACGATTGCTATAAAGACTTAAGCTGCATCTGTTTTAAAATATTTGCTGTAATTTTGTTACTTGATGCATTCAGTCGGTAAATAAATCTTTAAACTATTAACGATTCTAACTAAAATAGTTCTTACAAAATACTTTTGTGATCTAAATTCGTTTCATCGAGACATTGCATCCTTTAAAACCTCCATGCTTCCTGAAATTCACCAACACTACACCTGATATCCCCACCTCCATATGCATGCGCACACGTTTCTCATGACTCATACACTGTTCACTTTTATACATAATTCCATGTACTGTACTTTGATGAGTTGTAGTGCACCTAAGCACTATACAGAATAATTTCATTATCATTATTATTACTTATAAAAATAGCATAAGAGATACTCTTATTTATTTTAACAGAAACATTCACACAATTTTCATGCCATTTGAATTTGATAAAGCTTTTGATTAATACAAGACATTACTTATGTGTTAAGGTGGTATTAAGTGGATGGCATAAAAATTTCCTAGTTAGGGCACAAATCAACAATTATTTTTTTCTCATAGACAGAATTAAACTCTGTATTGCAAACCAACAACTCATTCATTCATAATATACTCTGGCAGATTTAAACATGACTAAGCTAATCATTGTTGCACTTCATTGGAGAACACCTTCTCCTTCAGATGAATGTGTTTGTAATATTCTCAATTCATTAGGATGAGAAGACTTTGAGACAATTAGTGTCTTGGCCTTGTTGTGTCTCATCATCTCAAACTACCCCACGCTAACGAATCTAACAAGGATCTTTGGCTTTTGTTTATAAATTCAGCAAAACAATTATTTGCTGATGCTTGCTGATATCAACAATAAATTATCTTGTTCATGGTGAACAGTGAGAATCAGAATAGGTTATTAGCATATCTGTGTTTGAATCTGCCAGAGAATATTAAGAATGAATATATATTCAACTGATCTGGTTCTTGCTGTTCACCATGCACACATGATAATTCATTTAACTCATTTGTTGTTTTTACAGTATTTTTGTTTCTAACAGTGACACCAAATGCCATCTGAATGGATTGGTCCTTTGTACATCTACATTGATGTACATTGTCCAGTTTATCCTATTTTATTTAAGATGTTACTATGTGCTTTGAGAAAGATTTGGCTGCTATTTCTAACAGATTGATTGACTGCATAGAGGCCTTTTTGTTTATTCTAGTTGGTTCATTGAAAAGAAAATATAATTACAAAGTTTATCAACATTTTTTAATGTGTTCCACTTATACATCACTAAATTGCATTATAAATATATTTATATTTTGTGCGCTTCTCTCTCTCTCAACATTTTCTTCAGCTCTTCACTTTCAAGTTCATTTTTGTTTTCAAATTTTAATCAAAAAGGCACAAGAGCTAATATTGTCTTTGGAAAGCATTTTTTCATTACAGCTCTTGGAACATTTAGATATCAAACTTTGTTTAAATATAAATTCATCAAAGTTTCATTTAATGCATCATTATAAAAAAAAAACCATCACTTTATATTTTGCAATCTTTGAATCTACAAAAATAAATAAAATTAAATTCAATTAATCTTCAAAAGATTCTGTCTGGAAAATTACATTGTTGTTAATCTTATGAACATGTTAATATTGTCTTTGTGTGTTTATATTATAAATACTGAGCATATTTTTGACTTAAATCTTTAAATGAGTTGTTGTAACTGTTAATAAGATTATAATTTTTCAGATTATTAACTTCATCTTTGGAGATGAATTTTTTTTCAATATTTACATTCTACATTAACTTCTATCTTGTGATGTTAGAGTGTTGGACAAAATACCTTGCATTATTTATTTACAGTTCTTTATATTATGAGTTTAAACACTATCAAGATCAATAAAATAAAATACCAGTCACAAACTAGTATCAGTGTTATCAATTGTGCTCCACACCAAAATCTGACACTTTGTGCCATGGATAGAAATCAAATGGGAAGGTGCAAGGTTTAATGGTTAGTGTTTTTGGTTCACAATCTTAAGGTTATGAACTCGATTCCCTGTGTGTGTTGTTACATTCAGCAGGTCATGCTGAATCTCCCTGAATCTACATTTAGGTTAAACATGTCTGTGGAGCACTCAGTCATTTTCCCCTGATCGAATCAACTGGAATGTTTGTCTTCATAACCAACAGAGTGCCCAGTCACAAGTCAAATACTTAAATCTAAATTACATTTTTATAGGTTTGAATCCCAATTGTCATCAGTTGTCTCATTACTAGATATGTCCATAGCACCAGACGAGAGCCAAACTAGATTAACAAGCATCATCATGTGTAAATGGTTGAGTATAGATGACTACTACTACTATTACTACTACTACACTTAGTTTAGAAATAAAGGTTTCTAATTTGAAAGTTGTTTGGTAAAAACTGTACATATCCACGAATATGGCACCTGATAATGATTAGAGATCAAACTGATTGAAATGTAATGTAGATAGATATGTTTTTTAAAATGTTTCATCTCTGAACATGGGGTGTAATAATTGGAGATATTATAATAATTTTTTTTTTTTAATATTTTTTCAGGACCACGAAATGAAAAAAACCATCAGAAAACTTCAAGTTCAGAAAGATCTACGACCATCTCCAGGAAATGGTGGATAGTATTTGGATTTATGTCATTATTATATCAAAACGGTGTCACATTTTTAGAACCATAACTAAGTACATTGACTAGTTTTTGAAAATATTTAACTTTCAGACTAGAAGAATTGAAGACAGAATCAGACTGACATATCAGGCTATCTGCAAATATGAATATCAGGAAGAATAAGAACTGAAATGATGAAAGGGATACAGCAAATTTCATTTCCTCATTTTTTTTTTTTGTTTTTTTTTTTTGTTACTAAATATAAAAAGAATTAAATTCTAATTATAAATACTAGAAATTAACTATTTATTAACATTCTTGGGAAAAAAGGTTAATAACTAACAAACCAATGCATCATGGATTCTTCACAATGATTATAAAGCAGAGAATAAAGCATCATTGAACATCAGTGATGAGAAATAAATGGTCTTCAGATACTGAAATGACCAGCACTTGAGAGAAAGACTGTAGTCAATGGAATAAGAAACAACAGATTCTTTTGGGCAGGAGTTTAGTTGAACTGAAGATAAAGAAGGAATTGAAACCCCAATGAAAAAAAATAATAAAATGAATGAGAATGTTTTGTAAAAAAAAAAAAAAATAAATAAAAGGAAACAACTGGCGAGAGAGACAAAAGATTTGTTTGAAATATGGAAAATGAAGAATTGATCAAATGAGAGAAACCAGTAACATCCTAGAAATATTACTTCATCTGTTTTCATGACCGATGGAATCACAGATTGAGATACAGTAGCAGAATTCAGAAATATGAAATTTTTTTTAGATAACTCTGCTACATATTTCCCCATAATGGTGGCCAATATCTTTTTTCTTCTTGTTATTCAGCAGGACTATTTTCAAAAGAAAAAAAAATTTAAAAAAAAAGAATTTTTTGAAAACAACTTATTTGGAGAAAAAAAAATTAACAAAAAAAATTTACCAAAAAAAAAGGTAAAAAAAAATCCAACTCACGAGAACCAACAGGGTCTGTTGGTGTCTGATTATGTGTGTTTATATCTGTATGTATGGTTATAGTTAGCTAAATCTGCAAGTGCATGTGTGTACATATGTGTGAGTGTGTGTATGAGTGGTATGCATGAGTGTGTGTGCACATACAGGTGTTTGTACATATGTGAAATTTATTCAGATGATAGCATATGACCAGTGGGTTTCTCCTTCTCCTCCTCCTCCTCCTTGTACTCCTACTCCTACTCCTTCCTGTTTATAGTTTTTCTTAACATTTGGTTAAATGCAAAACGACTGACCACCAACACATAAATATCAATGTACGTCTATATGTCTGTCTGACTGTCTATCTATCCATCTATCTATCCATAATAGCTCTCTATCTACCTAACAATTCTCAATATTTATTTCTACACATGCAAACAGATACATACACTGGCTTAC
This sequence comes from Octopus bimaculoides, assembly GCF_001194135.2. Taxonomy (NCBI): domain Eukaryota; kingdom Metazoa; phylum Mollusca; class Cephalopoda; order Octopoda; family Octopodidae; genus Octopus; species Octopus bimaculoides. Next base: position 7,452,320 of record NC_068992.1, read on the forward strand.
ACTCATGCACTTACACACACACACACACATTCGCACTCATGCACACATGTGATATCTCTCATTGCAACTGGTTATTATTTTAGTTGACTGTACTGTTACTGTTATAGATTTTTTTGTTGTATTTTTTTATGGTGGTGGGGGCAAGAGTGAAAAAAAGAAAGACGAAGAAGAAGAAGAAGTAAATTTATCTTGAATTCATTTCAGAATGAAAGAACACCTTAACAAAAAAGAGCATACATGCCAACTTTATGCGTGTATGTACACAGACAGACACCGTGCATGCATTAACTGAAGGTAATATATACAAAATTTAGGTAACATACAAAACATTAAAAATAAAATTTCATCAGATACATTTTTATATATCCATATATGAAGCCCTGAACATGTATATGTATGCATGTTTTTAAGTAGGTCTGAGTATGTATGTATATATATATATATATATATATATATATATACACACACACACACACGTTTATACATGCATAAATGTCATGTATATATATATATATATATATAAATATATATATACACATGCATATATATTTGCACACACATAATCATATATACATACACAAACATACAAATATATGTGTATGTATATGCGCAAATATATGTATACATATAGGTATGTTTGTGTGTAGATATATGCATATATGTGTGTGTGTGTGTGCATGTTTGAGCATGTGTGTGTACGCATATATATATATATATATATATATATATATACACTTA
>NC_068992.1:7453067-7456145 GCF_001194135.2 Octopus bimaculoides
TATATATATATATATATATACACACACACACACATATATATATATATATATGCAGTGGCATCAATTAGTTTAAAGCCAAGAGTATAATGACAGATGATAAAATTTTATTTCTGTTTATTTAATCAATTTCCATTCAAACTATGAATTTTTATTGAATACTTAACCTTTTAAATAGCATTAGTTTTTACATGAAACTTTTTAATTTGCTCAAAGAAATTATTTATATTATGAATAATACCCCTGAGAGCAAATCTCATTTAATTTAAGAAATTTTAAAGCTTATCAATTTTTCTTTTCTTCTTTATCAAGAAAATGTAATAAATGCATTTTACAAAGAAAGTTGTTTAACACTAATGCTTGGTGATGTACCTGAAAGTTTTCAAAACAGAAATACATCTATGAAGTATTGGATGCATAACCCATATTTTGATTGTATAATCATATAATTCACTCCATTTTCCTGGATTTTCGTTGTTGCATACTCATGTCAACACATTTCCATGAGTTTTCATTTGGATTCAGGTTCAAATCTGTGCCAACCACTACAGTACTTGGGTTTTCTTTCTTGATTATTCCTGTAGTCCTGTTTTGAATTGTCATTTTGCTGAAAAATTCACAATTGACCCAAATGGTTCTTGGGATACGGAATCATTGTCTTCTTGAGGATTTCCAGATAGACTATCCTGGTCATGACACCGTTAATTTGATGTATGGGACTGACCCTTTTCCAGGCATGTGGCCCTAAACAATAGTATTGCCACTACTATGGTTGACTTCCAGATTTATGCACTGATGGTGTATGTCTTCTGTTGTACAATGTCGATGTACACTTGACCATCAAAGTCAAAGAAATTGAATCTTGACTCATCTTACTATCAGATGCATGACCAACTTCGTGGTACTTAATTCTTATGCTTCCCAGCAGACTGAATGCCGGCATTCTCTTTTTTTCTATGCAACATCCCCCGTCATCCCAAGCTGATTTTGTCAAATGTCATTCAAAATGATGACAATAGTAATTTTCCTGGTCTTTACTGACTAAGAGCATAAGTTTGTCAGTCCATCCTTGCAGTGTCTGCAGTGGATCTGATCAAAAACGTTTTGGATAGTCTTCAATTCCATTGAAGATATTTTTAACATAATGTTACTGAACATCCAACTTCAAGCAGCTATTGCTCAAGAAATCCTTTTCAGTATATGAAGTAGGGACAATAATGTTACATGTCTCAGATAATAGTAATAATAATGAACTTTTGTATACAGTGCTCAAATCTGCTCCTACTCCTAAGAAAAGGGTAAAAGAGAGAGGACAGAATGCAGCAGTATGTCGAGCAAAGAAAGACAGCAACGAAAGCCAAAACTGCATGCACAGTGCATCAGGTAAAACACACACACAAAAAAAACCCCCAGAAATGTGAGCAGACAAAGCACAATAAAGAGGAATATACGTCACAACTGTTGGCAAATTTCAGAAAACATGGAATTTTTTAAGGATGCGTAATGGTTTTAACAACCAATACAAGTAGCTTATTACATGCTTCAACGGTTCTGGGTGTGATGTTAAGTTTTTTTTTACATTTTATACATCACAACAGATCTTAAGATGATATCGCCAAGTAGTTATGAATTGTTTGTCTTATTTAGATGATAATATTGAATATTAAGGTTAAAATACATTTTCTAAAATGTTCTTAAATTTAATGAAGCTCATTTTTATGGTTTTATTAATACCATCAATGATTACATTATGTGAGGGGAAATTTTCATGTCTAAATTTACATCATTTAAAAGAGTGAAAAAAAAAACTTTCTTTTATCATATACAGTATCAACTATAAATGATTAAATAAACAGAAATAATAACTCTTTAATCATCAATATACTTTTTCCTAATTTTTAAAATAAGCACTGCCACAATATATATATATACATACATACATACATATATATACATGCACAGTTATATACGTAAATATGTGTGTGTGCATGTGTGTATATACATATATATATCTATATACACACATACAAATATATATATATACATACAAATATATATGTATATATATATATATGCATATACAAATACATATATACATATGTGTGTGTGTGTGTGTGTATATATATATATATATATATATATATATATATATATATATATATATATATATACATACACACAGACATGTATATATTTACACAAATATATGTGTATGTATGTATATAAATACATATGTACATGCGAGCACAAACAAGTAAGTATATGCATGCATACATACATATACATGTATATAAACATGCATAAATAAAACCCTAGTGATCGAAATTCAGAAAACAGACTACAAAATCATACAACAAACATCAAACAACCACAACCAACCAAAATATATATATATATATATAATTAAATAAAGTAAATACAACCTAAGTTTCTTTTAGAAACTTCTAATGGTTAATAACCCTTCCCATATTTGTTGTTATATTTTTCTCTGTAGCGGGAGGAAACTTTACACTTGCATTGTTAACACCGAGTTAATGGTTGGAATATTTCATGAAGAAAAATTTAGCCTTGTACACACAAGCCCAAAAATTAAGCATACTGACAATTGGTTGGGTATCTTAAATGTTTTCATTCTTTTTATTAAAATCATGATAATTTTGTAATTAATGCCATCACTATTGTTATCATTGTTACTGTTATCATCTTCATTAACTTTACATATATGTGTGTGTATGTGTATATATATTATATATACACACACACACACACATAGATCTGGTGTTCTTGATCAAATAATGTAACGAAGAACTCATTTTTAATGCACAGTATGTGTGTGTGTGTGTGTGTGTATATATATATATATATATATATATATACACACAGTGGAGGGAAATAAATATTCGTACATGTCAAAATTCTTTATTTATTTAATTTCTAATGAACATAAATGGGATATACCAATACTATATTTGCATACACATGCATAAACTAAGAATGTGCAAAAGAAACTAATAAATTATAGTAACTAATGAATTTATTTACAATTATAAATATTTAGGGGTGAAAAAAGTATTCGTACAG
>NC_068992.1:7458197-7464167 GCF_001194135.2 Octopus bimaculoides
TATATATATATATATATATATATATATATATATATATATATATCATTACCATTATCACCAGCTTCATCATCTTCATTGTCATCACCAACATTATCATCATCATCATCAGTGGTGATGTTGCTATACTTATCAGAAATATGGATTTTCAAACTGAGGCACACAAGGACACATATTTCAAAGGAATTGGAATCAGGTAGGGAAATGGTGATTGCTTTCACCTGGATGCTTTGTTCTGTTGATCCTCGTCACAAGCAGGACAGAAAGTAAATTTCACTTTAGTAGGATCTGAATAATAATATCATTAACGATAATGGCAATGTTGATGATAATGAACATAATGAGTATTTTAGTTTCATAATAAAGAATTTTTTAGTTTGTTTTTATTTTCAATCAATGCAAATCAAAGGAAATCAATAATAATGATTTCTTACATTGACACAAGGTACTAAACGTGTAAAGAAGGGTTGTGATCAACATTAGAGAAAAGGGATCTCATTACAAGATATTTAGCCTGAAATTCTATTATATCTGCCAAGAACAACAACAAAGGAGTTTCTACATAGTCACTCAGCCAGCTAGAAATAGCAGCCAAATCGCTTTGATATCACACTCTATTGTCTTTAAAAGTTGAAGGACAAACTGCATAACGCAGTCTTAGATACGACATTATGTCTGAAGAGATAAAAGATGAGATGGTCATATCGGGAATGCCTTAAATCATGAGAGTATTCGTTTCAGGCTGGCTTGGCACTAAACAACACCACCACCATAATGACAACAATACCAACAATCACACCCAGAGCTATGCCATCATGTAGTCACTGGAATTTCTAGAAACAGCAGCCAACTCTCCCTCAAAATTACTCTCTATCATCTTAAAACTAAGACAAGTATTCAAGGATATGGTTGAAACAAAACAAAGATAGAATAGTTACATCCAAAGTGCCTTTGAAAATAGGAGACCTGCTGGCTCAAGGCTAACCAGAGGCTAAATGACCACAATAATGACAACAATAACACAATGACGGCAATAAGACCTACACTATGAACAAAACACGGTGAACAATAAAATGCTCATATTCATTTGTTTGGTTTCAAATCTATTTTCCATGTTGGCATGGTTCAAGCAAAATTATTTTCAGACATTTTCTACAGCTGGATGCTCTTTTTGTCACCAACCCTTACTTGTTTTCAAGTAAGGTTCTTTTTATATATATTTTATTATAACTCACACATTGAAAGCTGAAACTACAGAACTTTGCTTACTGGACATTGCAAACAAGGATAAAGCTTTTTTGCTCAGACAACGTTAATAAGGGTAAGTGGATCAACATTGATACACACATAGATATATAGAGACAGGCATGGTTATGTGGTTAGGAAGTTTGCTTCTCAATCACATGGTTTCAGTTCAATCCCACTGTGTGCAAACTTGGGTAAGTATCTTCTACTTTAGCTCCAGACTGGCCAAAAGTCTTCTAAGTGAATTTGGTAGATGGAAAATAAAAGAAGCCCATTGTGTATATATGTATGTATGTATATTTATGTCATTGTGGTGGCTGATGCCAGTACCGCCTGACTGGTCCTCATGCCGGTGGCACATAAAAAGCACCCACTACACTCTCAGAACAGCTGGCATTAGGAAGGGCATCCAGCTGTAGAAACCTTGCCAGATCAGATCAAGGTGCCATGTGGTGGGACAGAACCCAAAACCACATGATTTCAAAGCAAACTCCATATCCACACAGCCATGACTGCACTTATATATATGTATATATATATATATATATATATATATATATATATATATATATATATATATATACTGTTATTATTTATTTAACAGAAATTTTGGGTGACTGTGACTTCGAGGTATTTTTTTCAGTAATGGCTCAGCAGACTCTCACATCACACACGCCTGTATGCATATATACTTTCTTTCATTTACTGGATGCAATCATCAACCTATGATCATGTTGAGGTGGTCATCTTCAAAAGTTTCGGGGAACCTCAAAACTTCAGTTTTTATTTCAATTAGGTTGATCAATTTCTATCAAATGAAATTAGCTTTACCATCTTATGATACTGGTTTTAGTAGACATAAAAACAGACTGGTGCACACAAAGACACATTCACACACACACCACACACAAATATTTATCAATGGAAGACGGCTGAATTGTCACAAATTGTATTTTCCAGCATACAAGTTGATACAATATTTTAGTGTAAACATTCAAGTGGCATCAATATCTTTCCAAATCCTACAGCATTTCACATGAAATTTTCAGTCCTCCAAAGTGATTTTGGCTGTAAATTTTGGCCTAAAAAGTTTGAACTGTATGTCAGAAAATATAGTAACTAAACTTCACATTTTACTAACTTTCAAGCAATAAAAGAAATCAATCATCTGCTCTTATATTTTTATATGATAAAAAAAAAAACAAAATAAAGAAACATTGAATACGAGATGCTGATTAACAATAAAAAATGTTCATACTTGTTTGAAGCATGTTCTTGTGTGATACAAGGCTTTTCCATGTTCACCCCCTTGGCATTTTGAAATATTTCAAAAAAGATGTCAGTTTACGATGACAGAAATATTAATATGAGATGCACATTATGAAAAGAAAACTTCTTGGTTTGTTTGGAGCAACTAGGCAATCAATCGTTTTGAGTCTCAGAGTTTGTCACTCATGACTTGTCGTTCTTTCACTAGTTTCCGTGGAAAGTTTATATTTAATTACTTTTGACGTGTCTGTCGAAGTGAAAGAGGAAGCTAAAGTCTGTATGTGTGTGTGAGTATTTTTGTGCATGTATGTGTATGCAGCTGGGGTTTGTTCTTACCTGCTTCATTTGTGTACGTAAAATTGGTAAATTTCCAAGAAGAAAATAAGATCAACATTGAAAAAGTCAAGTTCGTTATGATAGTCTATGTATTTACAGTTGACAAACGTGTTGTCACACACAAAATCCTGTTTTCTGACTGGGTAAAAATGATCAAAATTTAAACCTCTATCAATAAATTTTTTTGGACATTCTTTTATCAGAAGCAGCAAAGTTGTTAAGACCATGTGGTCTTGTTCGTTAATTTCCATATATATATAAATAAAAACTTTCCATAGAAACTAACAAACAAACGACAAGTCGCGAGTGACAACTCTAAGACTGAAAACGATTGAAGGAATATTTAGGATAGATTCTCATAAGAAAACATTCCGCAAGTATCATGCATTATTATCCCCCCATCCCGTGTTCCTAACGTTATCACCTGATATTTAGAGAAGCAAGCTGGGAAAAAATCTTCTCGGCTGAGTGCTCAACAAATTGGTAAATGGCTGTCAAGAAACTCCCAATTTGTTTCCACACACCAAGGGCATAGAAGGAGTCTATTTACATTCTCTTCCCTTCAACTGCAGCCAATCTTTACATCATTTATTTCAGCTGTTCTGATTCACGTGTTGTGATGTGACGTGACATACATACATACATACATACATGATGGTTGCCTCCTCGTTATTAAGTACAGCCATTGCACGAGGCTTAACTTAATGGTATTGTGATCAAACGTGACTTTTAAGCCCAGCTAAAAATCTACAATGTCTTGTACCTTTACCGGCAATAGCCGGCTATAGTTGTAACTGGGCTTCATGTACCTTTGCATGTTGTTTAAGTCCTCCTTCCATATTACGCTCCCTTCCACATGCCTGACAGATATGATTAGTATGGTGTGTAAAACCACCATCACCAGCCTGGTTGTCAATCGTCGGTCTCGCTTTATGACTACGAAGACGACTCTTGAGTCCAGCTTTACTGAGGCAGGGTCTTGCACAGACACAGCATGTCAGCCAATCTTCTCCAATATCTGCAACATTCATTTCCTCTCGTAAAGTTCTCTTCACGCCATTACAACAAAGACAAGCAACATTCAGTCTTTTAGGCAGGGTAATACCTGCAGCCCGGAGTTTACGTTTTGTGATGAATTTCACTTTTGCACGTACTAGGTGGTGGTCAGTCCAACACAGCCCCATGAAGAACACGAACACACTGCACATCTCGTCTGTTACACACCCTAACAAGGATGTAATCCAATGTGGTCTTATATCTATTTTGTTGAAACGTGGTATTGGTAACACACAGAAGCATACCATGGCTATTACACTTTCTCACCCCACACTTTCCAATTATAGTCTATATGTTAAAATCCCTACCCACTCTAACATTAAAATCACCCAGTACAATAACTTTGTCTGCCCTAGGGATGTTTCTTATAATGCCCTTCAAAGCATGGTAGAAAGAAACTTTTTCGTCATCAGTAGAGCACATGTCACCAAGGTCACATAATTTCCTTTAACCAAAGGAATTCCTATGGACATAAGACACTCGTTAATCCCAACTTATCCACAATAGTCGTCTTAACAGCAAATGCCACTCCAGCCTCCCCTCTGAACTCTTCATCTCTCCCGTTCCAAAAGAATGTATATTTTCTACAAGATTCTGTAAGATGACCATCTCTAGCTAATCTCGTCTCAGATAAAGCAACAATGTCAAGATCATAGCGTCAAAGCTCCTTTGCAGCAAGAGCAGTCCTTCGTTCAGGACATTCTGAGGACTCACGGTCAAGCAGCGTTTGTACATTCCAACAGCCAATATTCAATATTTTATTTGGTTCTATCACAGTAGCATGATGACGGCCGGGTTCAGACTGTGATGCTCTGGGGCCCCTGCTGAGCTAGACTCGTTCATCTGATGTGGTTCCAGAGTCCTTACTGCCATTTATTTTGGTACATCATTGATTGTTTGCTTTTAAGGCGACAGCCAGCCATTCAGTTGAGGCACACAGCACTATCCAACAATCATCAATTAGTAAGTTAATCAATCAATCAATGTTGCTATCATGCAATGCCTGTGCAAGAAGCTTTTTTTTTAAAGGGATGAAAGGCTGTGCAGAATCAATCCCACTCACTAAGCTACAACAGCTACAACCCGAAAAGAACAAGTCAACATCATCGGTAACCACTGAGCCGCAGGTTTTATGTCGGAGTTATTCCAGTTGCCTGAGTTGCCTTCTTCTAGAAGGATGCCCTAACAAGGGCTAGGGGTCCTTCCCTCCCAATGGTTTAACCGCGCAATCGGGTATTCAGTCCGATTATTTCTATGTCGCCACGCATGATACAGCCATACGCTGGATAAAATAGATACAAAGGGGAAAAAAACATGTACGATATAAATTTTTTAAATATTGATATACAACATATACATAGGCGTAGGAGTGACTGTGTGGTAAGTAGCTTGCTTATGAACCAAATGGTTCCGGGTTCAGTGTCACTGCGTGGCACCTTGGGCAAGTGTCTTCTACTATAGCCTCGGGCCGACCAAAGCCTTGTGAGTGGACCATTCACAAATTGCGATCCATATTAAGTGTGAAATACGTGAGTCTAAGGGAGATAATTCAGAGTCACAGGGGTTGCTAAATTATATGCAAATCCTTGCTCTGAGATCACTACTTTCCAGTCACCTCTTTGTTGTATAAAGTTTCCTTTTGTTTTTATCAAGTATACGCCAACATTCTCGATTCGATTTTTCCTTTCTAGCTACACGTGAAATCTGTGTACTTCAACTCGATTTAAATAGGTTTAGATTGTTCACTGCCAGACTGGCTTTGTCAATAATATCTTATATGATGCCAGTGTACTTGCATTACATGATAAACATACCTTGATATATTGTTGTTGGCACTCCGTCGCTTACGACGTCGAGGGTTCCAGTTGATCCGATCAACGGAACAACCTGCTCGTGAAATTAACGTGCAAGTAGCTAAGCACTCCACAGACAGGTGTACCCTTAACGTAGTTCTCGGGGATATTCAGTGTGATACAGTGTGACAAGGCTGACCCTTTGAATTACAGGTACAACAGAAACAGGAAGAAAGAGTGAGAGAAATTTGTGGTGAAAGAATACAGCAGGGTT
>NC_068992.1:7464831-7470692 GCF_001194135.2 Octopus bimaculoides
ATATATATATATATATATATATATATATATATACACACACACACATACAACTTTAATATAAACAGTTTGCAATGTTACACCAAAAAGGAGAATTACAAATGTCACTAAACGTGACCAGGGTGTTAAGAATCACCTACATTGCTAGAAATAAGAGCTAAACCACTCTAATGCTGTAGTTAATGCACATGAATGAAAGCATATACACCAACAGGGACCATAATTGTCCAAAAAGTGAGAGGCTTTCATACACTTCCTCTCTACCAAATTCACTTGCAAGGCACTGGTTGGCCTGGGGTTAAAGTAGCAGACACTTGCCCAAGGTGCCACCACACAGTAGGACTAAACTTGAAACTGAATTTTTTTTTTCTTAAGTATCAAGAACCATTTTATTTTTCCCTTTCAGTCTTGTGGACCTTCAGTCACCATACTGCTAAAAATTGGGCAAAGCTTCCCAATATAGCATATTCAAATCATTTCAATTAATTAAAGTTTTGGTGGTGGTGGTTCTGGCAGCAATGCAGTGATTCTTTATCTCTTTTTTTTTTTTTGCATCAGAATTAGTCATTTAAAGATTTTTCTCATCATTACAAGTTTAGTAAAATTTTCTTGATTTATTTACATCAAATATATTAGTATCCTGCTTTACTACTAAGTTTCATGCAGTTTAACAACACTGAGTGGCCAATTGCCATGAGTTGGTTTAATTTACAATACTTAGTTTAAAACTTCAGAAATTACTACATAAAAACCTTAATAAATTCATTTATATGGGTAGTATTTGACTATAACAATAAGTTGTTGTTGCTTAATACCTTATAATGCATACAGTTCAAGACTTGTATGAAAGGGCATATGTATCATTGTAAGATTAAAGTGTCATATTTGATGATATTATTGAAACAATGGCGTATCATCAAATGTATTGTAGTTAAGTTTCCATGTAAAGGGTAGTGACTCCCAATGTAACACACTTTACCACAACTGCTACAAATAGTAGTCAAATCTCTCTCAAACCACTCTCAGCTATCTTAAGAGTGGACGTGCTTAGTGTAGTCCCTGTTTTTATGGACATAGAAAAAAGAAGGTGGAATAGTTTGATCACAGGCTTGCTCAGTCAAGCTTTACCCGATGCTCCACAACAGTAACTTATCAGTTTTAAACTCTGTTGTGGCATTTGTATATATCACTTTCTTGCCTCAACCTGAGAAGACCCTTGCTCAAAGCACCATACTGAAATTGAACCTTTTTATAATTGGATACATTTTTTACTAGGCTACGCTTTCAAATGTTTCTGTAAATCATACACTGAATCAAACGGTTAGTTTTCAAAATAACTTTCCAAGGGTATCTAAGAACATATCCCAATGTATCATTATTTAATCATTTTAGAAAATATATGACTCCACGCTTTTCGTGCCAGACTTCCCCAGAAAAGCTGCGGTCGTTATCACTGAAGAACCGATGAGAAAGTATTAAAATGATGTACAATATTATACTCATAGAGTGAAATGTTAATAACTCCAGAGTTATCTCCCGTACATCCATGAAGTTATTACAATTAGTGTCATCTCCGAGTGATCTAATTTTAAATATAATGATTTTTTTAAGTGGAGACGAGTGGTTTAGTGGTTACTGGGTGTTGGGCTCATGATTGTAAGATTACGATTTCAATTCCTGGTTCGGACGACGCATTGTGCTCTTGAATGAAACACTTCATTTCACGTTGCTCCGATCCACTCAGCTGGCATAAATGAGTAATCCTGTGACGAACCGGCCTCCCGTCCACGTGAGGAATGTATTCGCCACAGAAACTGGGGAAACCAGCCCTAGGCGTCTCTATGATATGGGAAGGATCGTTATCATATATTTTCAAAGCCTGATCAATGTACAGTGTACAAAAAAAAAAAACGCGGGTAAAAATTTATTCACTACCGAAATTGAGTCTGGTGTGAAACTATAAATTTTGGGGGCAGAAAAAAGTAAGAATTATTTTAGAGAATAGTACGAAATATGTATATACAGACTGTCCTCATTTAACGACCGAGTTACGTTCCAACAGCCCCGTCGTTAAACGAATATTCACAGGGTACATATAAAAACAGAATACCGTACTGTATAAAGTATATGCAGTACAGGGCCAAGAATCACTAACATAAATTGTTGAAAAATGAATAAGTAACAGTAAGATTATCACAAGGAAAACCTTAAAGTTAGGATATGGATACTGTATACTTCCGATGCCGGAGCGTGAGGCTGGGTGCTCGGGATGTGCTGCCGTCACGACGGCAGTTCTCGTACAGCGCACAATACGACAGTCAAAGTTTTTAAGTTTTTATATTTTGTAAAATATGTAATGACGGCTCGTAAAGTTCGTCGTAACTCCGAGTGGTCGTTAAATGAGGACAGTCTGTATATGTAGCCAAGAAACAAGGTTAGTAATGTTGCGAGTTAGATGGTTTGAATGAATGAAGCAATTAAAAACAAGAGAAATTCTTAGCTTAGCTGTGCATCTTTTCGAGTGTCATCAAACGGCCAAACACATAGAATAAACTGACGACAGTCTGAAAGGTGGGGAACAGGTATGGAAATGGACGAAGATGGCAGCTTTCAGCCTAGGGAGAAGGAGAAATAACAGTAATTAGCCATTGCAACCAGGAACACGAGAAAGAAATTATTTTAGAGAACGGTACGATACATATGTAGTCAAGAAACAAGGAAAGGATTATTTTAGAGGGAGAGATTACAATTTGGAAGTTATTTGCTGAATTAATATAAATGTTTACAGTTTACGAAAGCAACCACAAACAAGAGCGAGGCATTTTAGGGAGCTCAAACAAGGCAAAATTATTTTAGAGAACGGTACGAAATATGTATCTACATGTAGCCAAGGAACAAGGTTAAACATTTTAGAAGGCAGAATAAACAAAAAATAATTATTTTAAACAGTAGGACTAAATATGTGTGTGTGTGTGTGTGTGTATATATATATATATATATATATATATATATATATATATATATATATATATATATATATATACACGCACACACCAAGAAACAAGTTTAGCAATGTTGCGAATATATATACATACATACATATACCGGGGTTTTCCGAAAATTCGCCGAGGGCTGTTGAACGGAAAATTCTATTTTACAAATCTATTTTGGGGGCTTAAATAACCGCCCACCTATAACAAGTACTCATGGGCGGTAATATGGAAGTAAAATATTTCAGCTAGGAAAAACAAAGATATTCTCAGAAACTATATTTATTTTATACAAATCCACTGAACTTCTATCGTTTCAGTTATCAGATATATAGACATAAAGAAACTGAATTAGCCTTAAAAGAAGTAGCATATTAAAAAATATTCTGAAGTTAACAATGGATTAGGAAATATTGAAAATTAAATTGTTGAAAACATGAATAGAAGCCTCGTATGAACAAGTAAAGTCCTTGGGCATTTATGGTAGAATAATAACCGAATAGTTTCAAGTTAAATATCATGAATTTCTTAGTTATTTTGCCATCATTCACATAAAAGCAAATTTCACTTACTTGAATATCTTCTTCGGATCTTTTCAATCTCACCGACAGATTTTCTAATTAATTTTTCTTAACTGAACACTTTCAAACTTTGGATACTAGTAGAATGTGTCACATAGAACAATGTTTACTCTTAGTGTTGTTGATACCATTTTGTATTTTAGTAGTTATTCGTGTTAAAGTTGTCATATTTTGGGTAATTTCAACCAATCAATGACGTGTATTCAGCTGAAGAAAATTACTGCTGTTGTTTGTCAAAAACAACATCCGGTGGTATATATTTCGTTTGCCATTATTATTTACTAGCAGGGATACCCGGCGTTGCCAGTGCTACATGCAATTAACGGATGAGACTCTCTTATATTTTCTGTAAGGAACTTGAATACATATGATTCGAATTTCATCAAAATTCCACATGACTGTCCTTTCCCTCTTTACACACCCTAAAAAAATTTTAATCATGAGACATGTATCCCATACTATTGATATTTATGCACATATTCCAAAATTTCGAGCCCACAGCAATATCATATCTCCTCTGCTATTTCAGTATTACGTGTCAAAAGTGAAACAATAACATCACTCTACTGTAATGTCAGATACTTTCACTTTAACACTGAAACTATTCCACTATTTCAGTACACTAAAACCCATTTTCCTTTACCAGATAATACAGGCACACTACATAAGAGAGCACGCATTGGCAGAAAATCTTCTGCAGTAGCAGCACTGGAAGGCTAAGGAAACTGAGAACCAGAGGTCCTGTAGACTATTGAAAATAACCTACCACTGCTAGAGCTGCAACTACTCCAGAGCAGTGTGAAACCTATCGAGTGCATGCTGCTGATGCAAGGGACGCAGAAACCTCACAAAAGAGTGCTATCCATCAGGCATGGAACGCTGCATCCACTTCTGCCGTGAGGTTGGCAGATGACGATAACCATTGGATGATGAGACTGCAGCCTAATGTTCACCGGAAGGCTCTTGCCCATGGCTATTGGAAGCCATCAAGTAGTCGATGGGCATCAAAGGCACTCAACTATGATCCTGCCAAGGATTACACCACTCATCGAAAGACTGTTACGGGGAATATATCAGTAATATGTCCATTTTGCAAGGCCCTCAAGTGGTTTGGAGAATCCAGTGGCCTATGTTGCTCAAGCGGAAAAGTTCATTTGCCTGACCTGCAAAACACTCGTCAGCCTTTGCTCTCCTTACTCCTTGGTCAACACCCTGATTCACAGCAATTTACACAGAAAATTCTTATAACTGCCTTCCAAATGGCAAGTTTCGGTCACAAACCTATTCATAAAGACTCCTATATGCCGACGTTCAAAATTCAGGGCCAAACCTATCATCGGATAGGCTCTATTTTTCCTGTCAACAACACTGAACACCGATTCCTTCAAATTTACTTCATGGGAGATACCACTGAGCAAACGGCCTGTCCAGCTTAGGTGGTACCTGGGAAAAAAATGCCTTCTTTTGAATGAACTTCAGGAAATGCTCCACACCACCAACCGATATGTGAGGAACTTCATAACTGCTATACAATGCCGACATACAGATGAGCCCAACTTCAAAGTTATGAGGAGTGACTGAATGCCTATCAGAGAGCACTAAGTATGCTTTAACTAGCCCCAAAATGATGAAATTGCAGTTCTGCTCTGCCATCCTGATGAAGCCACACCGTCGACTACATGGCTGCCTCCTTCACCAATACATCAACATGCTTTTTCATATCAACTCTTTTAGCAGACGTGGGACGGCATAGGATGGTCCACAAGATTTTACATCCTCGTGGTGTGGACTGGGCAACATTCTGACTTTGGTCTGAATAGCTAAAAACTCGAATGCAATGCAATCATTCTCCAATTTCCATTGTGCGTTACAAGCGGACATGATCCTTTTCAAGCCTTCATGATAGCTCATTAATGACTCATTATATGCAGGGGGACAACTCTCTGCTCACGATAAGACTAATGCTGGTTATTTTCAGCACGTATATACATGTATCCTGCTCACTTTTATGTCATTACAACTTACCAGTCTACTTTTCAATGCGACATCTTTTCACTGCGAACTGCTAAAGATTCAAAGCAGTATTCATGAACTGAAGTCAAACTCATGTCTTCATTTTTCGTTACCTGAAGTCAATTTCAGAATGGTCGTACACTGTAAGTATGTAGTAAATACATTCCTTTGACTCTACTTTTTCAAGTAGGTATTATATTGCCATTTTTGAACATACCAATCATACTTCTCCCTGAAAAAATGGCTCCCTTCGCTGTTGAATAAAATAAACTCACAGAAG
>NC_068992.1:7470702-7472112 GCF_001194135.2 Octopus bimaculoides
CAATCATACTTCTCCCTGAAAAAATGGCTCCCTTCGCTGTTGAATAAAATAAACTCACAGAAGGGAAGTTTCAATGTCTTCCTTCAATTTCATTATACCATTTATGTAGCTCTTTCTGACAAGAAATTTCCCCTTTCATGTAAAACAACTATATTTTGTAGTCATTATCCGTAATCTACTCCCAAAACACTTCAGTAGCTCTACTTTGCTACGCTTGCAAACTTATATGTTCTTTGATCATTAAAGTGCAACGACCGCCACAATAACCAGCCTTCAATTTCATTTTGTGTTCCTAGGTGAATCAGAAACATAGATTGCCATGTTACTTGTAAACCTTCTTGGTAGTTCAATTATTTGGTGGAAAAAAATGCCACCAAAGCAATTTAAACCGTCTAAAGGACAGGTGCGTTTGCTAGTATATATAATATATATATACACACATATACACACACACACACACATTTGTTCACTGCAATGTGCATCACAAGGTCACAACTTGAATTATAACTCCATCTATACACTACGTATATTTACATATATTCGTGTGCTCATATATACATAGATATGTCTCTCTCCTCATGACATCATATTATAGTTGTGATAATGACACCTTAAATATTCAAGTGTTTTCCTATTATCGCAGGCAGATTATTTTAATAGACTTGATATTCCGAAAGTATTTATCTTTTACCAATTTCAGTCATTGGACTGCAACCATGCTGAGGCACCATTTCGAAGGGTTCAGTTGAACAGATCAACCCCAGTACTCTTTCCTCTAACTGCTAAGTTACAGACATATAAACAAACCAACACTGGTTGTCAAGTAGTGGTGGGGGGACAGACACACAAGCTGCTTTCAATTTCTGTGCACCAAATCCACTGACAAAAATTTGGTTGACCTGGAGTTATAGAAGACACTTGTCCAAGATACCATACATTGGGACTGAATTCAAAACCACATGGTAGGAAAGCAAGCTTGCCAACACAGCCACATCTGTGCCAATGAATGTTAAATTTTTTTTATCAAGTTCACAAACACAAAAATAAAATTATCAAAAAGGAAAATAGTTTATTAAATGATAGCATACATGAAGAAATGTTAAGAGATTCACATAAATTTTTCTTTCAAGTACAAGTTCTGAGCCCCATACTAACAATGACTTGTCCATTTAGAACGCTTCAATTGCCTCATCAATGGAATCAATGTGATTTTTCAAGCATTTCCACTGCTCCAAGTTTAAACTGATTCCTACAAAAAGGAAAATCAATGAAAATTATTGTCCCAAGGCCAGAACAACTTGTTAGTAATATTAAAGACAGTAAACAAAATAAATTTTTAACTTTGAAAATAATCGAGTTGGAAGAATTTAGTAAAACAGCTCTTTCATATAATTGTAACATGTGACAATA
>NC_068992.1:7472276-7473919 GCF_001194135.2 Octopus bimaculoides
CGTGGCCGTTTTCGTGCGGGTGACACGTAAAAGCACCCACTACACTCTCTGAGTAGTTGGCGTTAGGAAGGGCATCCAGCTGTAGAAACTCTGCCAAATTAGATTGGAGCCTGGTGTTGCCATCCGGTTTCACCAGTCCTCAGTCAAATCGTCCAACCCATGCTAGCATGGAAGGCGGACGTTAAACGATGATGATGACTATGGTGTGCATGTAGTCATCATCTTTGTTTTACATCCATTGTTCATAGATCTGCATACCTAGAAGGTTCAGTGGGCCTCATCTTGCTGGTGTTTTATTTTGGCTTGGTTTCTATCCCTGCATGCCCTTTCTAACATCAACCACTTCAGAGTGTACTGGTTACAATTCTATGCTACTAGAAAGGTATTGTGTCCTCAACAAGACTGAAGAGTCCTTACAACCTTATGTCTTTCCCTACTTATCCCTCTCTCAACATTACTGTTCAAGCTTCTCACATTCCAAAAAGGTGGATATGAAATAAATTTATCTCATTTTGTAGTCTACAGTATGTGTATCTGTTTTATACACACTCAAGTTCAACTGTAAATTCAATTGTATGCGCAATTCTTCTTAATCACATTTTCTGGTATACAAGCAAACCTACAAACATCATTGTTTTGCCAAATCTTGCAGCATTCCACATGGAAGTTTTGGTCTCCAAAGTTGTCTTGGTGTACAAGTTGACTTACCATTTTTGGCTGTAAAATTAAGTTGAAAAATTCAACTTGTATGCCAGGAAATACAATAATGTATTCTGTTATTCATCCCAGATGAATAACCTATTTTACATGAGGATATTTAAACAAGATTTAGATGAATTACCATTTCACTATTTTTAGAGCAGTTTGGACATTGGTCATCATGGTCCAAGCCAGTTCTTTTGGAGTTGTTATGTCTTGCTTACATATTTCGTTTTTCGGTATGATCACTAGGGCTGAATGCCAATCCTAACATAACAAAATGAACCAACAAGGGAACTTCTTTGTCACTTGACCTTCTAGAAATGGCAACCAAACCACTTACTCAGACTGTTTCAAAAGAATATGTTGATTCATGTAACCCCAAGTTCACTGCACACAGGAACGGCTTTGATCAGAGCTGATGTGAGGCTAACAAGATTAACATCAATATATAAAAAATGTTACAGCTGTTTTACAATGCAGAGCCTAAGTTCAAAATTATTTTAGAAATCACTTAAAACAGCAATCTAGTTAGAAATGCAGTAACATACAATAACAAGAGTTTTAAAAAAAATGTGTTTCTATACCTTTTTTGCTAGGTCTTAATTCACCATCAGCTTCATAATATTCACGAATTCCAACCATCACTTTGCCTCGAAATTCACTGACAGTTGCATATCTCATCTTTGATAACTAAAAGGATGGGAAATTAAGATGTTATACACACACACACAAACAAAATTGGATTTTAGGTAGCAAAAGTAATTTAAATATGAAATTTAAAAAAAAGGAAACTATAAAATACAAGAGAAAATGGGAACAGACTTTACACACACCTGGAACATGTTTTCATCTCCATCACCAGAAGATTTGGCTTTCTTTTCAGGCTTTTTTTCAGGTTTCTTTTCTGGCTTCTTTTTCTTGCTTACCGGCTACAAATAAAC
>NC_068992.1:7473929-7480390 GCF_001194135.2 Octopus bimaculoides
ACAAAACTCAAACAGAAAAAAAAAAATGTACACAGACCATTCTTGTAAAGAACAAGCTTTTCAGAACACCTTGTAAACAATCTGTCATTGTTTAGTCCCAGGTCAGCCCTAATCACATCATCTTTTCTTCAGGCACAGCATAAACAGGGCAATATCATCTAATGCATTAAGACATGGGCAAGATTTAATATTTAACCCCCACCTAAATGTGGATGTTCTATTAGAACTTTATTATGGTAGTTACGATGAGAGAAACACCCACACTGGCTTTTTGGTGCAAAATACACTATATTGCTAGCAGGGAGATAAATCTCTGCTACCTCTAGTGCCAACATCACCAGATTGTGTGATTTCGACCTTGTTTGGTCTTATCAATGATGGACACTTGATAGTAAGATCTCATTGAGACCTGGCTGCTACTTTAACAGCTACATAGGGACATTTTCTTGTAGGGCTCATTGCAACATGCTACTAAATATAAAAACTCCTGGCCTTTCTAAGTGTACTGAACAAATAAAGGCCTCCAACAAAACTCTACGTGGTTGCTCTACCTGACAGGAATTGCAGCCAATCCCTTCTCAAATCTTAACCCTTAAGCATTCAGATTATGTTGTCAAATGTAATGTTTATTTATTCATGTTGTATTGAATTAATCATGCATTATTTCATAGCTTCAAGTTTTCAATTATAGTTATTTTTTGAATGACATTGTAGGGTTGGTATGTGTTAGAAGCCAGATCTGTCTGGTTTGAACAGAAAACAGGAAGAATATTTTGGCTGCTTCAAATGCTACATTATTAATAAAAGGACAAGACACAAAAAATCTGCCTCAATAACTTCCGTCCAACCCATGCATGCATGGAACAGTGGACATGAAAATGACAATGTTCACAGCCTTCAACCAACCAAATTCTATTCACATGGTATCAGTCAACCCCAAGCTACAGAACAAGACATTTGCTCAAGATGCTGCACAGTGAGATCAAACCCAGAACCTCTGTTTCTGAGAAAGAGTTTAATCAGTTATGTTTGTATCTATAAACATGAAATTATATATGTAAATATACAAAATATCTTAAGTGAATATGTTTCACTGGATGTGTAACAGTGTAGTCTGCATAAACAACAGAACACAGAGTGTCTCAAGAAAAAAAAAATGGTTTTAGAGCTATATCAGTTTTGTCATGCAAGAGTGTGATGGTATGACTAGCAAACCAGGAAAATGGAATAAGCCTGCAGAAGAGGAAGAATGAAGACCTGGGATCAAACTTCACAAGAATTAGTGAAGTTTGATCATAAGATGCTGGACATCATTATGATGATTAAGAAATAAGTCAAGTGATGAAATAATCTGCCAACTTATAACAACATAGAAAAGAAGACATCAAAATAGTGATACACATTACGCACACATATATATAGAGAGAGAGGGATAAAGCTATCTTACCGTTCTATCATCAGGACCACTATCACTGTCACTGGAGTCTGAAAGAGTCTTGTGCTTTGGCATATTTTCTAAATCTGCAAATGATGAAAGAGAAAGAATTACAACCAGTTTTACAATTCATTTTCCCTTGAAAATAAAACAAGTTTCCTTTTTATATTTATAAATGGATGATGATAAAACAACCAAAAGACACCTGAACATCGATAACAAAGCTGTTCATTGTATACTGAGCCAAAGATTAAAAAAACTGATTTTAACTGACGATGCTGGTATCAGAAATATTCTTTTGCAGATATCTTCTGCTGCTGCGGGTTTCAGTCATTGTAGTGTGGTCATGTTGGAGCACCAAGTCCAATGGTGAGGGTTGCTAATATCAATTATCTCAGTACTAATTTTATTCATCTCCACTTACTGAATGACTTTTAGCTCTTGGCCAGAAGGGATACAATATGGTGCATTTTTTTTTTTTTTGCACTGCTACACACCAACATACAAGTAAATGATGCTTCTTCACAGCTTCTGTCTACCAAACTTCATATGGTACCTCACAATACCTTCAACTCTGGTTAAAACTAACACACTGGTACAGCGTGATTGAAACCAGCAAGTTAATTCACACATACATCAACACATATGAAAGTGTCTTTATAGATAATACTGGTGTTGCTAATAAAGTACTCCTATTTGGTTTTGTTATAAAAATTATCAAAATACAATTTTAGTGTAAAACTTGTGTATATGGCTAGTAATCCCAAGCATAAATGTATTAAAAAAAAAAGCAATTATCTGAAAAGCCTCAGTATACAAATGGGTGGAGTTTATGTTTTAAACTGAAGCAAGTTACTGTCTAAGAAATAATCAGTTACAGTGTGGTACAGAAAAAATGCAAAAGGATGAAAAAAGAGAAATACAAATATGGAAATTAAGCCACAAATACCATATTTACTGGTAAACAAGATGCATCCCTATTGTACACTTATTTGGGGGGGGGGGGATTTAGTACGTTTCATAATACATTTATTGAAATTACTTTAACCCTTTAGCATTCAGATTACTCTTTCAAATGCAATATTTTCTTTCTTTCTTTGTTTTGAATTAATCATGCATTATATCTCATAGCTTTTGAGATTTTGATGATGTGAATGTTTGTCATGCAGGTGACACGTAAAAAGCGCCCACTACACTCTCGGAGTGGTTGGCGTTAGGAAGGGCATCCAGCTGTAGAAACCAAGCTGAATCAGACTGGATCCTGGTGCAGCCTCCTGGCTTGCCAATACTAAATTTCTTAAATTTTCACTTTATTTAAAAAAAATTTTTTGGCGAAATACGTAGAAAAATACGGAGACTAGGATTCTGAAATAAAAAAATTCTGTAAAATTTCGATTTTTCAAAAACAAAAAGAATAAAATAAACCCCCGTCCCCTCCGCCCTATGACAAGAAGTGAAATTAAAGTGTTTTCTCTACTAATGATTCATGACGAACGTAATCCAATATGTTGTGGTTGAGGGTCTTTTGGAATTAAGCGAGGTATATAAACATTAGTTTTATACACACAAACAAAATGACATTAAAAAATTTTTTTTCTCTTTCGGTAATTCGTGTTTACAAAGTTGATCCTCGGTTTGGCTGTTGTTTCTAGCTTGTCAGATTTTCCGTTGGGGCGGATTTAAATTTTGAAATTTTTTCTTCTTTGCTAACTAGTTTTAAAATTTTGAAAACGCGTTTCTAGCATGTCAGGTTTTCTGTTTAGATACTTTTTGCGTCTGCTGTTTTATAATTCTATGCAGGCGTGAAACATTTTAATTTCATTTCTTGTTATAGAGCGGAGGGGTTTAATTTTTTGGAAAATTTGAAATTTTACAAAAAATTTTTTTTTCCAGAATCATAACCTCCGTATTTCGCTTTAAAAATCTTTTTTAAAAAGTGAAAATTTAATAGGGAGGGGGGCTTAAATTTTGAAATGCAGATTCGGAATCTCAGCCCTCGATATAATGTGTTCATGCAAAAAATAAAACCCAAAAAAAATCTGAAAGGGGGTGCGATCCATGATCTTTACCTCCGCCAAGAGATATTACCGGTCTCTGGAACATTGGGGGCGAAAAAAACCCAAAAAAAACTGCCGGTACGCCACATCAGATAGTTTGAGAAGCACTACGTTAAACGATTATGATGATGACACACGTAGAAAAAGATTTGAAAAAAATTCGATCGTTGTCATTATAGAGTTATGTCCCTTATAGTTACCCTAATCACAAAACCACATATTTTAGTGGTCTATTTACCTCAGTAATTAACTCCTAATTATATCAATCGTAAACAAACTACAATACTTTTTAATAGTACTACGTAATATTATACACAGAATAATACTACGGTATTATATATATATATATATACAATAATATAGCATTTATTGCATACAAAACACCACATTTTAGGGATATACCTCACAGTTAACTACTAATCATTATATCCCTTCTACTATAGGTACAAGACCTGAAATTTTGGGGAAGATGGTTAATCGTTTAAACCAGCTCCATCCGAAAGGATGAAAGGTTAACAAATATCACAACGTAATCTTCCCAACACTACCGATTTTGGCAAAAATAATAATTTAATAAAAACAATAAACGATCCACGTTTCGAAAATAAAATTATGAGGCAAAGCTATCTGTCTTCAACAATTTTAAACTTCCTTAAGAAACAATAATTGTATAAGATGCTAAATGTTTTTCTCCTTAGAAACTCCGTGTTTGTATTTAGATTTACTTCCGCCTGTTACTTCTATGAAATATATAAATGGCAATTGCTGTAATGCTAGTTATAAAAATAAATTAATAGGAACAAATTGTAAGAAAACATTCTATAATTTTATCCCACTCTAATAATGTAATAGTAAGTTACGGTTAATATCTAGATCCACACCCCTAGATATTAACCAGTGTCCAGTAATGACAAAGTGAAATTTATTTTAAAATGAAACAAAGAAATTAAGCTTCGATAGTAAAATGCGTAAAAGACAGCATCGCCTTTAAACACTGATGTGCATACATTTTAAAAGTAAAACACGAAATCGAGTACGTCTTTCGTCCTTTCGGGGTTGATTAAATAAGTACCGGTCGAGGACGGGTCGATGTAATCGATTAGCCCACTCCTCCAAAATTGCAGACTTTGTGCCTACTGTAGAAAGGATTTTAAAATATCCCACAGCCTTCAGTCACACCAAACGTTCCCAGCATACTAACGTGATAATTTAATAATTTTCGAAGTAAAGAATTCATTATATATCTGGAAGAAAATACTCAATAGCCATCCATTCGATGCTGATGATTTCGCCGTGCCATACTTCAGACAAGACAAAATAAACATACACTTCGCATTTAAGCTCTTCCCCCCATCTCACCCCGACAGCATATTACAAACAAAAATGAAACCTCGTTCATTTCGAACGTCAGAAATAATACGAAGAAACCAAGCATTTGCAAAAAAAACCCTGGAGGTACTTTTAAGCAGAAATAAAATTTATCAGCACGATTAATTAATGAATGGTGGAGTCCACAGAAGTAGTCATTCGGGCTGTAAGGGGTTGAAATACATAACGACAGAGTTGTTTAGTGTTTTTCTATATTTTATTAATTGCATAATTCAAATAAACACGCTTTAACTATGAAGACTAGAACTAGCTGGTCCTATGACAAAAAATTTAAGTAGATAATGCTTATGAAAGGATAAGAGAGGGGAGAATAAGTGATCGACAGATTTTCTTTTACCGCCAAAATAAGTGCTTGGTGCCGCCACATTCCAAACAGAAACAGTAGAATCTTTTTTTATAATCGTTAATCTTACAACATTGAAAGCGTCAATCCGCCTACATAAGTTACAAATAAAATTCACGTAATAATTCCGTTAAAATAATCACGAGTGATGGAATTAAAT
Source organism: Octopus bimaculoides (assembly GCF_001194135.2). Lineage (NCBI taxonomy): Eukaryota > Metazoa > Mollusca > Cephalopoda > Octopoda > Octopodidae > Octopus > Octopus bimaculoides. Next base: position 7,479,314 of record NC_068992.1, read on the forward strand.
ATACGAAAGAAAGAAAAACAAGCCCAGGTAATGGGCGATTTTTAAAAAATACATATTTAGTATTTTCAAAATGAATTCTCCAGTCTTATGCTAAATACATATTTTCCACTTATCACTTATGTTTCTTCTGGTGGTGTTAACTAGATGTGCAAAAGCAGCAGCAACACACAGAGAGAAGAATATTAATTAAGTCTGTGTTGGATTTATTTCATCCTCTATTGAAACAATTAGAGGACTAAAAAATTAAATTAAAATCTATTTAAAAAAAAAAATTCTCAATTTAAATAATTATAAACATTAAAAGACGTACATTAACTTCAAAAAAATTAGTCTTGTTAATATTTTTATGGTGGTTTATGGAGATAAATATATTTAAAGTGTTAATTGATTCAAGAGGAAGATGTATGTTACTTACATTGTAACTTCAGCAAAAGGTGAAACTGACACTGCACATGCGCACATTTATTATATATTCGCTTATGTCCCCTTGTCTTAACGCAGTCATGGGCTGATTGCGGCCCGCTTCTAGAAAAAGGTTGCCCGTGAATAAAAGCAAATTCTTCTAATTTGTTTTTATAAATTGACAGAATCAGAGATTTGTAATGAAAGACGTTCCATCTATGACAATTCCGCCTTTTACTCATTGTTGTGATAGTTGCTCAACTTGATTTTTCAGACATTCCAGTTGTTATAATTTGTCTTTTAGTTATCGTTCACCAAATATTCCAATAATTACCATTCCGTCTTTTAGTTACTGTATGATAATAGATTAGACGGTAAAACTTTAGATTCATGCCCCACCGTCTCAGTTTCTTCATAACTTTCTAAAAAGTCCATATTTCTTTATAAAATTTTCTACAGATATGTTTCAGATAGTGCTAAATTGCTAAATTACGGTTATAACAGAACTTGTGAACTTTTTTTTTTTTTTCGTAGAAAAAGGGGTTTCAGATAATTCCTATACCACGACTGTGTTTCCTCATAACTTTCTGAAAAATAGATATTTTGAAATAAAACTTTGTACTATTGCGCTTCAAGTGATAAAGGTTATGATTACGTCGGAATTTAATGTGTAAA
>NC_068992.1:7481230-7483876 GCF_001194135.2 Octopus bimaculoides
GAAATATTATGCCTGGTCTTGTGCTAAAAATGCATGCAAACCACTCTCTGAAAAAGCTCTTTGAACCCAAATCAGAGATAAATTTTCAGAGTGATACACAAATAAAGGATTTAAATTTATATCAGAAAGGCATCAACACTGGCAGATTCACCTGTCATTTTTTATTTTGGGCTAATTCAAGAATTTCTTAAACCTTTCAAACTATCTTTTTACTAGCAGAAAACGTTTTTTTTTTCCTCTCCAAGTCTGATCCTCAATTCAAGCACCCAAGAGCTGCCTCTTTTCAAGTATCATAATAGATCTATGGAAAAAAAAAAAAAGATCCAAGCAATTAATGGAGTAATTTCTTCAGTATTTGACTTAATTTTTTGTCATGCGTTGTTCTCATTAACTGTGTTGAGCTTTTGTTTAGGCAATGTGGGAGATCTTTGTCTCTCCTGCATTAAGCTCTTTTAAAACATCAAGTTTAATATCCAGTGTAATCTCTTTACAGTTCGTTTTCATACTACCTACCTTAAGTTCTACTTGACAGTTTCCTTTCAGACAGCTTCAATTGTAGAGAAATCCAACAGTGGTGGCGATCAACAGTCATCCATGACAAATTATGTATTAAACAAAAACAGTAGTACCAGGGAAAGCAAAAAATTGCTATCTTATTTCAATGAAAGTAAGAATGGATATGAGAAGGTGAAAGGGGAGAAAGAATAATTTGGGAGGAAGTTCTGTATGATTACTGTTAGTTGAAAGGTTAACAAGGTCATAGGTGCTTAGCCCATTGCACCTCTGACTTGAACTACAAAAAAGAACTCTACACACTAAGCATGGGCAACCATTTCCAAGAAGTGGGTTACATCGAATGTAGATCATCAAGCTGGCTGAACAACTAAAACAGAAGGAAATTCAATGTAATGTTATTCAGTTAAGTTCTGCCAACAGAGTTTACCCATGACTGTTACATATACACAATAAACAGCAACATCGCCTAAATTTATACTACACTTTAACAAATTCTGAACGATGATACTATCATACCCAACCCTGAAGCATTTAATCAGTCACAGTGACTGATTAGATGCTGTTTTAAACCTTATTTTACCATGCAAAATAAGTTTTTAATCCATTAGTGCTTAAACCCAAATATTTTAACTGTTTTATGCTCAAAATAGCCAGGTCAGAACTCTCATACCCAACTTAAATATCATTCTAAAAATGACAATCACACCATAGAAATCTCAAAGCTACAAGATAATACAGGATTAAAATGAAAGTAAAAAATAATTATAAATTAAAAAAATACAAAAACTAAGTCACTTGACTTTAATGTTCTTTATTTTTCCTGTTTTAAAATGATATGGTTATGACCATGTTGGAGCAGAACAGCCATCTTTGAGGGCTTTATGTTGTTCGTTTTACTCAGTATTCCGGTTGAAACCGTGCCTCTCCCTTTGATATTGAGAAAGAAGTGTGTCTTTCGATTGCTATCTCAATGAATGAATTAAATAAATAAATAGATGCTGACGGGGGAGTACTAATCCTGCTTCTCTTGGTTGGACAATTAATCCACTGTAGCGTTCTCCAGGGGCAACAGGGTCCAATACAGTAAGTTAAAAAAATATATAGAAAATTTAACCTGAAAAATAAATGAAAGAAAATAAGTAAGGCAGTACACACAAGAGGCAACCACTAGGTGGTCATTCAAACTTCGAGAAATAACAGCCAGAAACCCTCAAATCGCAGAATATCGACTTTACAAATGGACATATATACTGATAATGCAATAGGTAGCATCATTTTTCTGAAAGGCCAATGTCTTTTTTTAATCCTGCCAATGGCCAACTTGTTTATTTTATGCTTGAATATTTTTGCATTGTTTCTCTCTCTCTCTCTCTGTCTCACACAAACGCATGGCAGTCCTACACGTGTGCACATCCACTGACTCATAAGATCGAGAAAAGTGGATGTTTTTTAATGAAATTTTCTACAAATATGCTTCAGATAGTGCAGATTCCAATTATATAGGAATATGTGGTGAACAAAAACGAGAGTGTAGGGAGGAGTTTCGGAAAATTTCTTTTTTTATTCTTAGTGAACTGCGTACGGGTGTACTTGTCCAAATTTACCTCTTAAATGGAATTAAAGTTGGGAAAATTAGAGTAATTTTAGCCAATCAACAGACAGCGAGGTATTAACATCTTGTTACCATGACACCCGCATGTTGTATTGTGCTGATTCTTCAAACCATAACATTTACTTCACCTGCGTATTTTGTTTTAATAAAAATTTATGCCCCCCCCCCTCCCAACATCGCTTGACAACCGATGCCGGTGTGTTTACATCCCTGTAACTTAGCGGTTCGGCAAAAGTAACTGATAGAATAAGTACTAGTCTTACAAAGAATAAGTCCAGGGGTCGATTTGCTCGACTAAAGGCAGTACTCCAGCATGGGTTTTAGGGTTAGGGGGATGAGTATTTTTGCCAAATTTGGTGAAAAATTTGTGGCGGTGTATTGAACAGATTTTCACCAAATTCGGCAAAAATACTCATAACCCGAACCCTCTAAAGCTAAAACCAGTACAAACGCACGAACGATGTCATAAATAACAGTACTGACGATAGTTGTTGACAAACAACGGCAGTAATTTTATT
>NC_068992.1:7484368-7487140 GCF_001194135.2 Octopus bimaculoides
GTAAATATAAACAACTGAATACTTGTCAGTGATTGGTTGAAATTATCGAAATAAGACAATTTTTTACATGAAATAAATTCGAATACAAAAATATTTTTCTGTTCTATAACACAAAATAGATAAGTATACGAAGTTTGAAAGTCTTTCGGTACCAAAAATACTACGTAAAACATTAATGAAAAATGTGGCCCCCGTTTTAAAAAAGATCCAGTGTTTCGTTAGAAAACAAACGGTGTCCGCCAAATCTCCCTCAAATGAGACCCTGCAGTCTTAAATAGAGAAAAGGAATCGTTGGACAGTCCATGATATATAAAAGGCGAAAGAGTTACGGATGGTACACTAACCTTATTGCCAAGCAAAGTACAACAGCAGAGTTACAAATTGACCAATATCAGACATGTCTTGTTATTGTTATTTAGCACAGCTCAAATATGATCAGTCATCTAAAAAGCTTTCCAGTCTTTTGTACAGACATTGTATATGTGTATTTAAATAACCATGTTATCCAGTGTATTTTCGGATATCAGCTGAAGACGGTAGGGTGGAATTAAAAGATTTGGCTGCTATTTCTAGCTAGTCGAGCAACTGCGTATGGGCGCCTTTGTTGGCTCGTTTTCTGATTTATTTCATGATTAAAGAAGCCATATGCAACTAATTTGTTATCAACGCTTCCATACAGAAACTGTAAGACTTCACATTCCACTGAAACACGTGTGGGGGGAGAGAGAGAGAGAGGAGGTGGGTGGGTGAATTGATCTGCGCATGCAGATTTGATATATTCAAATCTGAATGTCTGAGTATGTGTGTGAAGCCAATAAAATTAAGACACGAACTGGATTTTATTTAGCAGAGAAAAAAAAATACTGAACTTCAAGGTTGAACAGTTTTCTTAAGAATTTACGTTTTCCTGATCTACTATTTATAAACCCTGCATATCTTCCTGCCAAAACTTCTTTTATAATTGCTTAATACCACCATTTGGCCTATCTAAAATACCCGCGGCATTTATCTAACATACAGTTTTTGGTTTTTAAAAAAAGATAGCTAAAATAGAAAAGACTATACTTTAATACATTACTGTCGCTGCCAAAACGAAAACAACTTTTTTATAAGAACACATTTCAAAAAATACCTTGAGAGAATTATATACGAATACTTTATTAACAAAATCACACACGTTGCTGTAATTCAAGCGCGAGAACTACTAGAGCATTTCCATTTGGAGAATTATGGCGATTTTGAAAGAGCTTTTGCTGTCAGTCCGACCTTGGTCTTTTTCGGCATCTATCGTCCCTAGTATTATTGGGATAATCCTAGTGAGAACTAACCCCGACCACAATCCGACTATGTGCCTTATTTGTAGTACATTATTCACTGTACTTTTAATTCATGCTGCTGGTAACCTGAACAACACCTTCTGCGATTTCATAAATGGGGTCGATCAGAAAGATTCCACACACGACCCGACCCTGACCGATGCCAAACTGACCAAAGACCAGCTGTTATTATTGCGAAATGTTTGCTATATCGCTTCTCTCTTTTCACTCACTTTCACCGTTGTCTATTCCCCGGCTTCACATCTATCCTTGATTGTTCTGTACAGTCTGGGAGTTGTTAGCAGTTTGATCTACACCGGTTGGATAGCCCTCAAATACAGGGCACTAGGCGATTTCCTGATCTTCTTAACTTTTGGACCTTTAGTAACAGAGTTTTCTTACCTAAGCTGCAGCGGTTTCTTGTCCGGAAGGGCAGCAGTCCTAGTGCTGCCCATGGCAACCAATGCGGTCGCTATACTCCACGCTAACAACATGAGGGACGAAGTAGCCGATAGGAAAGCAGGAATTCTCACTCTACCCATGGTACTTGGAAAGCACATTTCTCGTCAGCTGATGATAGTGCTGCTCTTTTCGTCTTACATATTTCTTCTACTCATAATCGCTTTCACATGTAACCTGCTCTTTGTTTTGCCCGCATTAACTGCATTTGCTCTGGTTCCGCTTTACAAACGCGTACAGGAATTTGACATGATCGGACTTCCCGAGACACTGGCCAAACTTAATTTAGTACAAGGTTTGCTCTACTGTTTCACGCTTCTTTTCTCAAATATTTAAACAATTTAACTTAGGAAACCGAAATCATATCAGAGAAGCCTACCTTTATGTTGACTAAAAGCAAAACAAAAATGAATAATAGTTAAGAGAAAAAAAAAAAAGCTCAACTTCATCCGATAATCGTTAAGTGTCCAGAAAAAAAGTCACTATTTTAGCAAGGAAAACTTAAAATACCTCGCATTGTATTGTGGCATTACAAGCATATTCAATATTTGGCGATCTTTTTAATGTTGATGACTAAAAAGAATATTCCAGCCTATATCACGAAGAAGTCAGTTTTTCCAGGTTCATAGCTAACAATTTGCCTTATTTAACAAATCAAAGACATTAACCATATAAAACACACCTTAAAATATTGTCCGCTTTAAACACAAACGGAGCTAAAACCGTCAATTACAAAAGAGTGAGCTTAGGTAATGTTTCATGTTCACTGCACATTGACACAAGTAAAAAAGGGGGGGGGGGAATCCAAAATTCACCCGACAATATGCTAAAAGTACTTAGGACTTTATAAAACACATACAAACCTACAAGGCAAGTGTTTCTTAACGTCATTTCCTGCATTTTCTCCCATCCAGACTACACACACAAGAAAAGGCTGTTTTGTATACAATTTATTGCATGATATTAGCAGCTTTATTATAATTTAACATTAAAAAAA
>NC_068992.1:7488169-7516770 GCF_001194135.2 Octopus bimaculoides
CTACACGTGTGCCCCACTACCCGACTTTGTTTCCTCATAACTCAATAGATTTTTTTTTTTTTACTGAAAGTTTCTGCAAGTATCTTAGAGATAGTACAGATTGCGATTATATCGGAATTTACTGGTAATGTGGAAAAGAAAAGAAAATTAGTGGGCGCGCACACATAGATCCTGATTTTAAGTTTCATTTTGTAAAATAAATGTCGCGGTATATACGTGTGCGAGCTCATCACTTTTTTCCCCTTTTTTTAACATTAAATTTCGATATAAGCATAAACTACATCATCTGAAAGGTGTCTATTTTATTAAAAGCAAAGTGTTTTATACTGATTTTCTTTAACAAATACACTGAGAGGTAGGGAGAGAAAAGAAGTGTGCACGCACGGATAAATTACAAATGTAAATGTTTTCTTATGGCATTTGCACTTCTTAGTCGAATTATTTCTATATAAATTTTGTATCTAAACATTTTTGGGATACATTCTCCTAAAAGGTAAAATAAAATTTAAAAATTGTCAGTTATCTCCCTTCCATCTGCTAGCTAGAAAGTAAATTTCGGAGTTATTCCCGTCGCTCCAACAATTAAAAAAGGAATTCATATTAAGTGGCTTCAGACATGCTTTGAAATAGCTCATATTTACGACACAAGCCAATGGAACATCATTGCTGCACCTAGAGCAAATAGCAGCCAAATCTCTCTCGAACCGCATCCTATCACAACCAGAGCACACGCTCTTATTAAAATAAGAGCCAATACACTAAATAATATACGTCTACATAAACTTACAAACACGAGTCATAGTTGAGATACTGCAGACCAGAGGTCAGACCTGAGACTAAACAAATGTGATGTTTGCTGCAGTATACATACTTCTTAGACCTGGATTCTAAACAGCAACTGTTCAGGAAGGTCGCGATATTACGAAGACGTGCTAGGTGCATTTGAGGGAATTTGGTTGTTATTTCTAACGGATGGAACTCTCAGTGAAAAGAGTAATAATATGATTAAAAAAAAAAAAAGCTGTGATATTTAACAAAATGTGCAAGGCAGTGAACTGGGAGAACCGTTAGGGCATCGGGGGAAAAATGGCTTGTGGCACATTTGTTCTGGGTCTTCACGCTCAGAGTTCAAATCCCTCGGAAGCCAACTTTGACTTTCATCGCTTCAGAGTCGAGAAAACGTAATACCAATAATTTACAGGAGTCGATTACATCGACAAAATCGCTCTTCTCAGAATTGTTGGATTTGTGCCTAAATCAGAAATCAAGAAATACCATATGTAATAATATCACAAATAAAATATATGGTGTTAAATAATTAAATTGATATGGCTTTTATGATGAAAAACGATACGTCTGTCTCATACGAGTATTATACTGATTTGAAAAACTTTGAACCCAAAGGAAATTAGTTTAAAAATGCAAGGGAAATAACTCTAATTTTTGTTTTTGTGCGCCAAACATACTTCCCAACTATGTGGTTTGGGGTTCACTCCCACAGCGTAGCACCTTGGACAGGTACCTTCAGCTATATCCCCAGGCCAACCAAAAGCTTGTGAATAGATTTGGTAAACGGAAATTAATATATACATATAAGTTTGTTCGCCACCACACTTGACAACCAGTAGTGGTTTATTGACATCCTCATAGCTTAGCAGTTCAGCATAAGAGACTCATAATAATAAGTACTAGATCGATTTGTTTGATTAAATCCTTCAAGGCAATGCTCCAGCGTGACCACAGTCCAGTGACAGAAACAAGTAAAAGATACAAAATTCCTTTTGTTAATCAGTAAAGAATGGAGACCAAAACTGACAAAGATGGAAATATTTGGCTGAAATGGTTGAATATGCAAAGAACTGTGAAGTTGGATTAGTGTGTTGTGTGGAGGCCACACTGAATTGGAACATGCGATTATCTTAGGATAATCTTGGTTTAGTGTTGAAAAATTATGAATGGAAATGAAAAAGAAATGGGGAAAACAATTGAATCTCAGAGACATGTCTGGGCTGCTAAGGAATTTTCAGAAGCACAAACTTTCCTAAATAATCCTCTCCACTGTAGGCACAAAGCTTGGGCCTTATTTTATCAACCTTGAGAGGATGAAAAGCACTCAACATAAAGACAAAATGCCACTAAGCATTATGTCTGGCATGCTAACAATTCTGCCAGCTTACTGCCTTAAGTCTCATAAATAATAACGAGTGAATAGCGCAGGAGTCGCTGTGTGGTAAGTAGCTTGCTTACCAACCACATGGTTCCGGGTTCAATCCCACTGCGTGGCACCTTGGGCACGTGTCTTCTACTATAGCCTCGGGCCAACCAAAGCCCTGTAAATGAATTTAGTAGATAGAAACTGAAAGAAGCCCGTCATTTATATGTATATATATGTATGTGTGTGTATATGTCTGTGTGTCTGTGTTTGTCCCTCCAACATCGCTTGACCACCGATGCTGGTGTGTTTACGTCCCCATAACTTAGAGGTTCGGCAAAGAAACCGATAGAATAACTCCTGCGGTCGATTTGCTCGACTAAAGGCGGTGCTCCAGCATGGCTGCAGTCAAATGACTGAAATGAGTAAAAAGAGTGAGAGAGAGAGTAAAGAGAATATTTCTAGTGTTAAGGCCAAAAGACTGGCACCAAGAAAATAGCCAGTCAGCAGGTGTAAAGGAAAATATATTCCTACCCGCAGACTGAAGAATAAAGATTAAGTAAATAGATAAGAAATTAGAGCAACAGCCAAAAGTATAAAATAAAGCCATAATAATAATAATAATAATAAGGCCAGCAATTTTAGGGGAGAGTCCTCAATACTTCACTGGTTCTTTATTTTATTGACTCCAAATGAACTGACTTCAGTGCGATTTGAACTCTGAAGGTAGAGCTGGAACAAATACCACAAGGCATTTTTTCGCATGCACTAATTCTTGTAGTTCACTATAATAATAATAATAATAATAACAATCCTTTCTACTATAGGCACAAGGCTTGAATTTTGGGGAAGGGGGGGGGGCACTCGATTACATTGAGCCCAGTGCTCAACTAATACTCATTTTATCAAACCTAAAAGGATAAAAAGCAATGTTGGTCTTGGTGGAATTTTGAGACAGTTATTTCAAATTCTGACACAAGACCAGCAATTTCAGGGAAGTGGGTAGGCACTTCTTGCTCGCTGCCTTAATAATAATAATAATAACAATAATAATAATAATCCTTTCAACTACAGGAGTCTGCCAAATGTTGAACCAGTTGAGGGACCAGCTACCCGAATCGATAGCACCCTGGTAGATAAAGTAATTAAGGATATAAAGTCAGGAAAAGCTCCTGGCCCATCAGGAATCACTGCTGAGATGCTTAAAATATCTGGTGGTGTGGGTTATGGTCTAATCACCCGTATTGTAAATCAGGTAGTTCACGAAGGAGTCATACCCAATGACTGGTGTAGCAGCACCATAGTCAACTGCTTTACAACGGTAAAGGTGATGCTTTAGATAGAAATAACTACAGGGATATCAAACTACTGGATCAGGTGATGAAGGTCATAGAAAGGGTCATAGCTCAACTAATTAGGGAGAAAGTCTGCTTAGATGAGATGCAGTTCGGTTTTGTGCTGGGTAGAAGCACCACTGATGCTATATTCCTGGTATGGCAACTGCAGGTGCAATACCTAGCCAAAGTTAAACCCCTATATTTGGCTTTTGTTGACTTGGAGTAAGCCTCTGACAGGGTACCCCGATTCTTTATCTGGTGGGCAATGTGGAAACTAAGGATAGACAAGTGGTTAATAAGAGTTATACAGGGATGCTGTCAGTAAGGTAAGGGTTGGCAACGAGTATAGTGAAGAATTCAGAGTAGAAGTAGGGGTCCACCAAGGATCAGTCCTCAGCCCCCTCTTATTCATCATAGTCCTCCAGGCAATAACAGAGGAATTCAAGACAGGCTGTCCCTGGGAGCTCCTCTATGCTGATGACCTTGCTCTCATAGTTGAATCATTACCAGAACTAGAGAAGAAATTTCAGGTGTGGAAGCAAGGTCTAGAATCGAAGGGTCTTAGAGTCAATGTAGCAAAAACCAAAATTCTAGTAAGTAGGAAGGTGGACAGATCACAAACCCCTTCAGGTAGATGGACTTGCTTGATCTGTAGAAAAGTTATAGTTAGAAACCCCATAAGATGTACCCAGTGTAAGCTATGGATGCATAAGAGGTGCAGCAACATCAAAGGAAGGTTAACTGGGATGATAGTTTTTGTGTGCAGCAGATGCACAGGGGCAATAAACATCAAAGATGGTCAGAAAACAGGTTCCATCACATACCAGGGGAAGAAACTAGAAGTAGTTGATAGCTTCCACATTCAAATATTCATCGTAATCATCAACATTAAAAATACTGAATATACATGTAATCCCACACTACAATTGTAAGATGTTTTCACTTTGTATATGTCATATTATTGTCAATAAATTGTTTTATTCATTGTCTTAATTTGCTTAAGAAATCGAATAACAGGTTTTTTTTCACGTGTGTAATACAATCATATGTAAATTTTGTACAAGCCATGTCGATTGAAATATTTTCAAAATTTTTTTTGTTTTATTATTTTGATAAGGTTAGGCAGTTTAGGCCTTATCGTTTAGGCAAATTGAGACATAATACATAATACCGAAATTATGATTTTTTTAAGAGTAATTTTTTTAATTTTTATAACTTTCTCATTATTATTATTATTATTATTATAAGACATGGAAGGAAATCAATTTCCCACCATGTGTAATATTTCTTTTAAAAAAGTTTAAGAGAGAGTACAAAAGGAAATCTTTCCTTTTTCCGGACGTCTATAAATCCTACTTCTATAAATCTGAACGGTGTTGTATGAAATATTAACATCGCCCGAAACGGAATTGGTTGGCATAGGGACTGTTAACATTTTTTTCGACACGTGTTGCTATCGTTTAATCCCAAGTTTGGAAAGACTTCCTCCCGTCCCCGATAGTTGAGGCAAAAACCTGCTACAGAGGCATTTTTGTAAACACACTAGAATAATTAAGAAAACGGCACATGTCATTTACAAAACAAAATTAGCAACTGTGAAAAACAAAAATAATACTCTAGAGGTATTAAAATTTGACACATGTATCTCTCAGGAGTATGTCTTGTCATAAACTAGCTAGTGGTAAATATATAATTAACTAATTAGTAATGCCCCGTCTTATTCGTATTTATATAAAATATCAGCTGGGTGGAGAACTCATATAACCAAATACCTTCTTTGAAAGATATGCCCTTGTACAATAAACTACAGCCTACAACTTGAAACATTCGTTTTTATGTATCAAGATTATGGATGTCGTAAGGATGGTTTGAACACGAAACAACAGATAGCAAACTAAAGAAGAAGAGAGAAAGAAAAAAAGAAAACGTAAAGCACCAAGATTAGTTATCTCAACTGAGATTATTGTCTTAAAAATAATGATTCAATTTTTTGAGGGGTGAGCGAGGTCGATTACATCGACCCCAGTGCTCAAATGCGAAGTCGGCAACGACAGTATTTGATCTCAGAACGTAAAGACCAGGAGGAAATACGGCTAAATATTTTGTGCAGTACCTGAAGAAAAATGATTTCTAATTCTGTTGCATGGCTAACAATCTTGAAAGAAGGTGGTTAGTCGAATAAACCGATCCTCACTACTGGACTGATACTTCATTCTGTCGATCTTGGAATGAAAGATAAACTTGACCTCAGAGAGATTTGAACTCAGAACTAAAGAGTAGGAATAAACACCGCAAAGTATTTCTTCGGCATTTCAACAATTCTGCCAATAATATTGATAATTCATGCTAATCTTGACGAACGGTCGAAATCATTATTGTTGTTTAGCGCGGGGTCAGTCTTAACTGAAAGAGAACGAATCGTTGGTCAAAAAGTTCGACAAGTCAGTTCGATAAAATAAAGTCTTTAGGAATCGATAAAATAAAGTACCAGTCAAATCAATATAATCGATTCTGTACTCTACAATCAACATATAAAGTCTTGTATGTGAATTATTATTATTATTGTGTCGAGTAGGTAAATCGTTAGTCATAAAAGTTGTGACCATCCTGTCTATTACTCAGACACGTTTCCTTAGCCTTAGTAGGGTGTGATATAGCTACTATTTCTAGCAGGTGGAACAATCGCGTATTTGATTTGAAGTTTTGAAGCATATTAGTGACATTCTAATTATTCTGAAGACATCATAAACAAGGATACGACTACACTATCATAATGATTTCTTACATTGATAGAATTACAGTAGAAAGGTTGGCACTATCATGCTATTAGCATGATAGTGCCGAAAGGTTTATTCGATGAAACCGGTAGTAGTATATGACAAGTCCTTATTTCAATATGATCTTGATGGGATTTAAACTCAGGACATAAGGGAACCTGTTAATCTAGCATTCCGTTCCAACCACTCCAAAGTCGCACTAATAACTATCATTTCAAATACTGGTGAGAGTATATCGATGTAACTGATTATATCGTAACTAGTAATTACAGGTGTTTATTTTATTGATAGCCTTCTCAACATAATTCACACACAGGACCTCATATGTTGGTGGCAGAGTACAAAGTCGATCCCAGTATTTGACTGGTATTTTATTTTATCGATCGCGACACGCTATGATCTGAACTAAACACTGCAAAGCTTTACCAAATCTGCTTCTCCATCAACACAATAACAAAAACAATAATAAGAACAAGTATAGAAATAACAATAATAAATACTTTGCCTTTGGATGAATCTTGCTACGAATGTTTGGTCAGTGTTTAAGTGCCAATATACAAGCTATAACATAAAGAAGTCCAAAAATAAAATTCAACCGTGCCACTTTCCGAGGCAATTGTTCCAAGTGACGGTAACGAAAATATCTCTCCAATTTAAAGGATTCAAACACGGTTAAGAGAGGTAGAAAATACCATTTGGAATAATGCAGTCCAAAGTAGACAAAGGCAATATAGGGCAGAAATAAAAGCATCACGAACAATATGTAGGAGCCAGTATGGCCCAGCAGAATGGCTAAGGTAACAATCCCAGCATCTGTATCACTTTCCATATGTCGAGTGTTATTGCAATGAAGGACTGCTTCAGCACTGATAGCTAAAGGGATGGCATAAAAAATGAGTTCGTTCGATAGTTCGCCGGTTTGTGAAAGAAAGGCGAACACGACTGTAAGGGGGCCAAAAGTGAGAAAGACTACCACGTCTCCGAGAGCAATGTACTTCAGTCCAAGACCACCAGTGTAAAGGAAACTTCCGGATAAACCTCCGAAGTAAATAAGGGCCAAGTGCTCCATGCGGGCAGGAGAAATATAGGTAAGCAACAAAAATCCACAGCATCCCAACACGTAGGACAACCCTCCCAGCCAAGCAATGTCACCCGGCATCAACACAGAATCGACCAATGTTTTGTGGTTAGCATCTTTCTTTTTCTTAGTGTCGATTCCTCGAACATAATCGACGTACGTGTTGACAAGATTTCCAGCAGCATGGACAGAAAGGGCAGTGAGACAGGTGACCAAAGAGATGAGAAGGCTAAATTCGGCATGCTCCATATAGGCAAGGGCGCTGCCTAAAGCAACTGGGGTAAAAGAAGATGTGAAAGACCATGGTCGAAGTGCTGCTAAGTATTTAGACAATTCCTGTGAAAGAGAAGTTTTCTTGAGATGACACTTGTTTCCTTCTTTAGCATGGCTATTGTTTTGCATCACTTCAGTATAATTTTTCAGTTGGTGTAAGCTTTTTTGACACGGTCTTATTGAGAGTTACCACAAGCAACAGCGGCCCGCTTTCTAGCGATGATGATCCGCGAGAAACATACTAAATGAGGCGAGGGAGAGAACTACAAGTGGTGTGAATGTATAAAAATGTGGAATAAGGAATAAACGAAAGACGAAAACGAAAAAATAAATGTCAATTTAAATAAAATTGATAAATTAATAATTAAACAGATAAAAGATGTAATATTTATTATTATTAGAGTCAACTATATTTAAAATATATTAATCACGAATTTGAGTAATGTTTAATGGAAGAGTCAACGCAGCGTGTTTATATAATATATATGCATGTATGTGTATGTATATGCGTATCAATGTGTGTTTGTATGTCTGTGAAATGGGTGTGTATGTGAGAAACTCGCCAGATTGCTATGATATATTATATAAATATTTATAAGTATTTCTGATAATACGTTGATTTTTTTTGTTTCGTGTGCATGTGCGAATCTGTTCATTTATGTACATGGGCGTACGTGTGCGTGTGTGTGTGTGTGTGTGTGTGCGCGCGCGCGATCCCATTTGCACATGAACAGTTTCTTGCATACAAACACACCCACACATACATACATACACATATACTCATTTATTATTTGTTTTATATATATATATACATATATATATATTTATGTAGAAGTGTGTGTTTGTGTACGGGCGCACACATATTTCTTTGAATTATTTAATATATATGTGTAGCAATAATCTCGTATAAACGAGAGCTTGAACGAAGGAGTGTATGTATATGTGTGTGACTTCCAGACGAGATCTCCCATTAATCTATGGTGCAGGTAAACAAGGCAGCTGTATGCAATGTGTAACATTCATAGAAGCCTTTTAACACAACCGCCTTCCGATCACAAAGTTTATTTATCATTTCCTGGGGAATATTCAACTCAGATATGTTAATTTGGACGACATGGGAGATCTTTAAGGTAAGCTTTTGTTTAGTAAATGGTTAATAAATGTTCCATCTCTGCTTGATTTCAATGTACATTTCACCCTGTTCCCATTTAAAAGAAAGAGATAAGAAGATTATTTAAAATATACTCTTTAATGGCAAATTTTTAATAATTATTTTTACCATTTAGAAAGACAAGCCTGCATTCATGCCGATGTTCTTTATCCATGCTGCATTAATTATTTTAGATGATGTTTCAAGAAAAGAAAAGCTGAACCATTTATAAGAGAAAAACAACAAAACCATTTTTATTAATGTTATCATCATCAGCATTATTATTATTATTATTATTATTTCGTGTTTTCGGGGTTCGTGAAATAAGTACCAGTTGAGAGCACTGGTGTCGATCGCAATCCGTTATCCTCCTCCCACTAAGAATCTTAGGCTTTGTGCCAAAACTAGAATGAATAATAGAGAAACTATTATTATTATTAGGAACTGTCGGAAGTCTTTTCCACTGTCTGTCTTTATTGGGTTATAAAAATTTAGGAACCACAAAATAATCGATCTCGT
Organism: Octopus bimaculoides; assembly: GCF_001194135.2. Classification (NCBI taxonomy): domain Eukaryota; kingdom Metazoa; phylum Mollusca; class Cephalopoda; order Octopoda; family Octopodidae; genus Octopus; species Octopus bimaculoides. Next base: position 7,497,456 of record NC_068992.1, read on the forward strand.
TGCTATTCCCTCGTCATTTGCATATTCAAGATTCCTCCTTAAATTTTTCGCTGCTTGCTGCGGCTTTCACAGATGACTGACACTATATATCCACACATGCACACACACACACACTATTATGCACTCAAAGAAACCTGCTAGAAATAGCAAACGAATTCCCCTTAAATCACACCCTACTGTATTCTTTAAAATAGAGCTATATTAATGTAGTCCTGGATACGCTCTGACCAGAAAAAAAAAAAGAATGCCTTTCATTATAGGCGTGTTCTATTAGGGTTAATCAGAGAATAAACTACACACACACACACACACACACACATATATATATATATATATATATATATATATATATATACATACATACATACAGGAGTTCCTTGATGTGCTGGAAATAGCAGCCAAATTTCCCTCGAATTACTAATTAAAAAAAAATATTATATTGGGACATTGTATTTCGGGTAATGCATCTCTGGATACGTTAGTATTAAAGAGAGAGAAAAAGACTAGATTGTTACAGCTGAAATGCTTTTAATTGTAGACGTGCCCTATCAATTTCTAACCTGGGGGTTAAACAATACTCACACACATACATGCGTGTGTGTCTATGTTCAGTGCTTCATTAAACCTGACATTCAAAGCACCATCGGGGTCGGCTTTGCTTTAATATGCAAGTGAACTACAAGCAGTGGACTCCAATAACTTCATCTTTAACATAGTGTGTGTAATATCTATCTATCTATCTATCTATCTATCTATCTATCCCCCCCTCCCTCCACTTTTAACAGTGGATTTGCTTCAGCTTTCGTGAACAAAAACCGTACAAAAATCAAAAACTCAGAATGCGAAAAATAAAAACATGTCGCAAATTAAATAATTATCATTATTTTGTCTATTTTGAAAGTCTTCTTGAATGACATAAATATCACTTTTTTTCCTTTCCCTATAAATATGAGACCTTTAACCTACGCAAGAAATGATTTATATAAACACACACATCTCGTACAAGAATTTTCTGTTTGTGTTTTCGATTTCAAACTTTGAAATTTGAGTTTTATGTTACTTATTATGTCGGGGTTTAATATCATTTCTTTTCACTTGCGTCACTAACGCTAGGGAGAACGGCGTAAACATCATCAAATATTCGCATCTCTCTCTCCCGTTTCTGAGATATTATGTTCATGTGAGAAATATTCCATTATGTTATGGCTTACAGATAGAAGTGGTTGTCTGTGTACGTATCCACATGCAGATACATCATACATTTATATACATACTTGTATACAACATGCGCACATGCGATATATGCACTCCTACATAACACATTCACGCACTAATATAAATTATATATATATATGTGTGTAAATATCGGTATGTGTATATATATATATATATATATATATATATATATATGTCTATACAATTTAGATGTAAAATAATTTTATTGAATATGTTTTCTCTTGTGGCTTAACTGTCTCCTCTCCTCCTCATTCTGAGCGGAGTGAAAGCTTAAGTCTACATTGTAGAGACGAATGGTTCAAGAGAAGAGATTAAGTCATGTACAAAAGATCTGTAAGGTCAGAATTGGCAGTGGATTCGGTATAGGTAGGTATTCATCAAGGCTCTTATCTGATTCTGTTGAAGAGCTGCAAGAAAGATTCTACATCTCGTAGAAAGATTTGGAATTGTTTGGTAGGTAATACTGCAAAGTTGAAAACTAATTAATAACAGACAACACAAAATGTCAGCGCCATGCAGAAAGTGGTCTTGTTTTGTTAAAAGTGTTGATAGGGATACAGGCACAAGATCAAATTTCCAGGACCTTTTGGTTCTAAAGTCTTTCTGAATTAGTGAGGGGTGGTCAACTTGATCAACACACCCTAAATTAAATTAAATATTAAATTTATTTGAATAATTAAATGAAAAACAGGTGTTCGTACATTAGTGTAAATTAGTAAAGATTATAAGAGGTTCCAGACCATCAGTGTCTGGAAGGTTAGTGTTGTACCTGTACTATCTACTCAGTACAAGATACAAGTGATCAAGATTTGAGATGACATATTCACAAAGAATCAAAGATTTTAACACCAGTTAACCTATGATCTTAATGGCTAGTTGACAGTCAATTGTTATATTGGTGATATGCTTAAGTGGTGGAGGTAGAAGCAGTAAGAATCTAATTGCGCTAGAATAAGGTAGAAGTAGGGGTTTATAGAGCTAGGAAGGGTTGTTTTTTTAGGGGAGGAGGCAATGCCCATGACACTTTTAATGGGTTTGCTTGACTAGTTGGAAGGAGCAAGCTGTTAAAGTAGTGACCTGGTGCTTGAATGCTTACAAAAAAAATGGATTCAGCTAAGAGCACCCAAGGTGCTAGTTGTTAATGTCAAACTGGGTCACAAATTTGTCCCATCAACCAAATTAGTTATGGCAGGATTTGAACTTAAGCTGCAAAAAACTGAAACAAATAGAGTAAAGCATCTTGTCCAACATTCTTACAGTTCTGCAGTTCACTGTCCTGGATTGATACTTTGTAAGCCATAAAGTTTCTCTTCACAAATGCAAGTTGTATGGTAGTAAGACATGGGATGTGGGGTTTCAGTGTGTAAAGTGTGCATAGATTTTAACCTCCAAAAGCCCTAATGGACCCCAGTTGAGAACCATTGACGGAGAGACTCCCTTATTGGTTTGGTTTAAATTTTTTAATTTTATTTGGTATGCAGTGATGAGGCCAACACTTGAAAGTGAAACATTTTAGGGACAGAGTCTATGTTGATTTAATTCTTAGTTTAATGTGAATTACTGAGAGTAATGAAATATTAGGTTTGCTGCTAGCATCCTTCTAGCCTCCCCAACTCCTGTACCACCTTCAAACCTTTTCAATCTTTACAGATATTGCCTTCCTCCTATCTCTTTCCACACATATCCTTGCAAACTCCCATCCACTATTACTTGAGTTGCAACAGTGAATGACAACTACAGCTACAGCTTCTGTGTTATCTGAGGCACTTGCTCTCTCAGTTATCAAATTTTCAAACTGGACTGCCGTGATTGTCACCAACCATCTGATGTGGTCAACATTCATGAGGGATGTGGTGAACTTGTTGGTCAGTGCCAGCTCAATCCACAACAGGTGAATGCTCCCACAAGAACAAGTACTTGAGGTGCCACCTGGACACCTCATCATCACTATCACTTTGGAGGTACTACCAATTAACTTGTTCACTCTCTCCTAAATATGAGTAGCCAGGTAGCTCCTCTACAGCAAGAATCTGCAGTACCAAATTCACTTAAGGCATTGATCAGTTCATGCCTATAGCAGAAAACACTTGTCCAAGGTGCATGTGGTTGCACAGGGAGCTTATTAACCACACAGCCATTCCTACACCTATGACACACAATGCATGTATAGTTTTGATATCATTAGGTGTTCAAATCATACTAAAATCACGCTGTTTTACTATCATGAAATTAGTGTTTTCCTGTTTAAAAAATGTTTCTTATGCTGTTTAATAATTTTTTTTTTTTCTTACAGATTAAACTGGATTGAAAAAAGAAATTTGGGCGGTGCCTCTGTGTGGAGAGACAATTTTACCAAAATGACATCCAAACATATAACTCCTTTTATTACTGGCTTACGTAGCCGCAATGACGAAAGTCGACTGGCAACAGCCTACGAACTTTATCGTTATGTTAACACTGATGTTCCTGAGATGCCTTTAGATGACCAGAATGCATTCATTGATGAGATTAACCACAATGTCTTTGAGATGGTATCCAGTAGCGAAGTGCATGAAAAGAAAGGAGGAATTTTGGCTATTGGTGAGCAGAATTGTCTCTTTAGTGTTTTTGTCATTCTTTTTCAAAATATCCATCTTAGATACCCTTCAAAAGAATTTTATATATTTGCATGAATAATTTTGGCAGTGTTCCAGTATGGTTAGTATTAGAGTAATTCAAACTAATTTCTTTGGCATCCATGTTCTTTACGAGACCATCAGTCTGTGATGTGACAGTGGGGCATCCACTCCAGGGTGTAGACCCCGGTAAGATTGTTTACAAGTACTTAGGCAGCAGGTTTCCTCTCCTCAACAATGTTAGCTAGGGTATGGGCAAGGGCTGATGAAGTTTAGCACCAGTTCCATTCTGGCTGGATTTGCCAGAATACAAACCGCAGCACAATCTATGCACCCGTCTCCACATGTGTGCCATTTTTCACGTGAATCCACCCATCCGTTTGGCTGTGAACCTCAAGACAAGAAAGAATACAATGGTCGCCCATGTCCAATTTATATTATAGATATATAATCATCTTCATCATGATCCTTTAACACCCATTTTCCCTGCTGGCATGGGTTGCATGGGTTGACAGCAGCTGGCCAGTGGAGGAGCTGTCTAGACTCCCATTGTTCATTGTACCATGGTTTCTACAGCTGGATGCTCTTCTTAACACCAACCACTTTACAAAGTGTGCTTGGTTTCTTTATGTGCCACTGGCATAGGTGCATCTACATAACACTGGCACAAGTGCATTTTATGTGGCACCGGCACTTCTGAAGGACAAGCCTATATGTATGAAAGACAATGATTTAACTTAGCTTGGTGTGTCTTCTCAAGTACAGCAAATCACCACAACTCTCGGTCCCTTGTCATTTCCTCAGTGGGGTCCAGTTTCTAAATATCCACACATGCACACGTACGCACGTAGCCTAGTGGTTATGGTGTTCCATTCATGATCACGAAACCTGTTTTCAATTCCCAAACTGGCAACCTTATTCGAAAGCGTCAACATTGCAAGGAAGTGCATTGTTACCAACGGTATATAGTATCTCATCTGGTTCATAAAGATACACACGCACACACAGGCAGACACACGCGCAGACAGACAGACTGAGACAGAGAGAGACACACACACACAGCGAAACAGAGAGGCACACAGAAATAGACACATGCACACACAGAAAGAGACACACGCACACACACATGCACAGACACAAACGCACAGACACACTCAGACAGACTCACTCAACACAGACAGACTCACTGACTCTCTCTCGCATACACACATACTCTCTCTCTCTCTCTCTCTCGCACACACTCTCTCTCACGCACACTCTCTCTCTTTCGCACACACACACACACATATATGCATGCATCCCTTATTCTAGATTTATTCTCCACACCTTTAATTCTGTTGCAGGATTTCAATATCTCTACACTATTAGTTCTCTTGCCAATTCTGTGAATTATGTTGGAACAGAAAAACACAAGAGAATGATAGTCTGAAAAATATATTTAAATGTTCTCTTCCCCCTCCCTCATCTCCCCCCTCTCTCCCTCCTCCCCTCTCATTTCAACTTTCCTTTAACAATTGGAACTAAAGTACATCCATCCATACAGACATACATAACTCGTAGTCTCCTGATGACAATTATGGTTTCTCTAGACATACTTAAGAAATCTGCAATGTGCTACTGTTTCACTTTGACTGACATTTTCTGTTCAACACAAAAAAGGAAAAAAATATTTGCCCAAAATAGAATGACATGGCATTTTGTGTGAGCAAACTTTCTTTTCTTTTTCAGTCTATTGGACTGAGATAGCATTTGAACACTATTGTGTAATGTTTGAATTATTAATTTTTATGGTTTATAGATTTGACCTTTTAAATGTAGGACTTAGATTCACTTCAAATGAGTTAGATTCTTTCAACCACTGACTTTTTCTCTAAAGATATTGGCTTTATTGATAGGAAAAACAAAAAGGCTGTGGAGGACATTATTATCTCATTGTATGCAGGCTTCCAAGTTAATATTACATAACATTTTAATGTCCACTTTTCTATGCCTGCATGGGTCAGGCAGAATTTGTTCAAATTTTCTACAGTCTGTAGCTCTTTTTCATGCCAACCCTCATCTATTGACAAGCCAGTTAATATTTTTGCATAGCCAGACATGTGTTGATGGAAGATTGGAAATGAAGGTTACTATTTGTAAGATGATAACACTCCTTGTGACTATCATATGATGTTAAGAGAAGGAGACACACACACACATCGACCTACCAGCCAACTCGCTCCTATCGCAAAGCCTTGGTCGATCTAAGGCTATAATAGAAGTCATTCGCCTGCCATGTGGTCGGGAAACCAACTTCTGACCCCACCCCCCGTAGCCAAGTCTGTCTAACCAAAATCACAACGTGTGCAGGAACAAGATAAGGCTTAAGCAGTTCATTTTTCCAATCTTGAGATCTTGGGATCAATTCCACTGGTTTTAACTGGTTGTTAAGTGGTGGCGGGGGACACAAGCATATTCATATGTACATACATATATAAATATATGATGGGCTTCTTTCAGTTTCCATCTACCAAATCCACTCACAAGGCTTTGATCAACCTAGGGCTGTCCAAGGTGCCATGCAGTGGAACTGAACCCAAAACCATGTTATTGGGAAGCAACCAAAATTTGAAACAATTAACAGAGGTGTGTGTTGTAGGGGGATCAGCAGTGTTGATCAGACTTGTTGGAATCACATAAATGAAAGTGATGTGAAATGTGGTGATAAACAGTGTCCAAAGTCCTCAGCATTGTGTGTAAACTGTGGCTGTGATGTTTAAATCGTAATAAAACAGTGGTCATAATGTTGAACATTCAGAAAGTATGTTTTCAAGCTGATTGACACAAGTGACAGTCTAGTCTGTTTTTGTTATTGACTCAAAGTATCAGTCCTACAAATTGTGTTGTGCATAGACTGCACAGTGTGATGAATGGATCAGTCGTTCAATGATAAGGATTTGGTCAAGCAAATCTTCATGTCAAAGTGACTGAGCAATCCACACACATCTTTTATTTGTTTCCATCATTGGACTGTGGCCATGCTGAAGGGTTTAGTCGAACAAATTGACCCCAGTGCTTATTTTAAGCCTGGTACTAATTCTATTGTTCTCTTTTGCTGAACTGCTAAGTTACAAGGATATAAACAAACCAACACCAGTTGTCAAGTGACGTGGTGGGGGGCAAACATACATAATTGTGTGTGTGTATAGGAGAGGCTGTCATTTTCCATCTACCCAATTCACTAATGAGACATTGGTCAGCCTCAGCCTGGGACTATAATAGAAAGTGCTTGCCCAAGGTGCCACACAGTGGGACTGAACCTGAAACGATGTGGCTGCAAAGCTTCTTAACCCCACAGTCATGTGTACTCTTACAATCAGCATGGCATAGTGTGGGACAGTGCTATACCTTTTGAATTTCAGGTACTGTCACTCAATAGGCTTCTTTACAGTTTCTTTCAACCCAGTTTCCTATAGCCAAAGCTATAGGAAATGACATTTTCCCAAAATACAACACAATGGGAGCAAACTTGGGTCTGTGTGCTGGTAACTGCACCTACAATGCATAATGTGTCTGGCTACTAATAAATTTATAGAGAAGTATTACAGCTTCATAAATATGAAACTGTTGGTGCATTGTATGTCACAGGAAAGATAACCTCATAGTGATATCGGCTACTTCAGAGACAGTTTGTAAAGAAACTGTAAGAGACTGCATACAGTTTGTTTTATAATATTGTACTGGATGAATTAAAGAATGGTCAACATACAAACTTTGTCACTATCTTTCCAAATCCTGCTGCAGTTCACATGAAGTTTTTGGTTCTTCAAAGTCATTTTGGTTTGAAAAATTCAACTTGTATGCAAGAAAATAGAGTAAATTTTTTTTTAATTAATTTAGCTTAAGTGTTAGATTGATTAAATGTTATAATTTGTTGAACATAGTTTCTTTAACCAAGTTTTCTCTCAACTTTTCTTTTCATGTGCCATGTCCTCAGGTATCAGTAATAATAGACTTCCATGCCAAAGTCTGAAGATTCATGATTTTTCTTGGAAAAGATACATGAATGTTTTCTTATAGCCTTCTTTCAGTCTATTTATAATTTACTCTGCTAGTCTCTTGTTCCCCTAAGCTAACCCTTGAGGTTCAAGACCTAAACCTTAGACAGGGGGACAGGTTCATGTGACATCAGGACAATACTCTCACTAGTGGGCCTGTGTGACACATGTCTGAAAGTTAGTCCTAAGTGCTGTATGGTTTAACCACAGGATCTTTATGCGATTTGACTCGTAGCTGGTGTCCTTGGCAGGTCGCAGCGCCTCTTATCAAAATGCCCTTGGGAGTAGTGGTGACAAAGGGGCTATTCTGGCCTCCCTGAAACTCGTAAGCTGGAGCCTCATCACTAAATACTGTTTAATGTCCCTTAATCCCTCAGCTTAAAGTACTAATGGGGGTGGGTGGGTAAGACAGATTTATGGAATTCAGCTGCAGAGATTTCTAAGTAGAACAGACAGAAAACTGTATGCCTAAAGATTGTTGGAATGTTATACTAGGCGTTAATGTTTACAATATTTGGCTAACATTTTTATTGGCCTCTCTCTCTCTCTTTCTGTCATCTTTAAATGCCACTCAGTGTCTAAGATTACTGTGTGCAGACAGTACATGTGTATATGATTAAATTGTATTTTTAATAAAATTCTATTATTTACTGAATATAGACGTGGAATGCTGTATATTTCTCCCCGAAATAGCCAGCTACTTCAAAGCACATAACTATTTTCACGTGACATCATTACACATGGCATATTTTATGAAAGTTACTGAAATGCAATTGTGTTTATTGGTTTAACCATTCAACATTCAGATTACTGTGTCAAACATAATGCTTATTTATTCATGTTGTTTTCAATTAACCGTGTATATATATATAATGTATATATGTATGTCTTTCTATCTGTCAGTCACCCACAACTATTTGACATGTGGTCTTTGGTTTGTTTATGTCCCCTGTAACTTAATGGTTTGGCAAAAGAGATTAAGAGACTAAATACCAGGCTTCAAAAACAAAAGTTCTGGGGTTGGTTCATTCTATTAAAATTTCTTCAAGGCAGAGCCCTAGCATAGCTACGTTCTAATGGCTGAAGCAAGAAAAAGATGAAAGATTTAACTGATTTGTTATCAATTAATAACGATGTAATTTGTCTTTATTTTACAGCCACCCTAGTTGGTGTTGATATTGGAAATGCAGCTACAAAAATTAGCCGTTTCGCTAATTACTTGAGAAACCTTGTTCCATCCAGTGATGTTGGCTTGATGGAAATGACAGCTAAAGGGATGGGCATATTAGCTCTGTCTGCTGGTAACCACGCTGCTGAGTATGTGGACTTTGAGACCAAGAGATCTCTGGAACTTTTAGCTGGTGAAAGACATGAAGGCCAACGTTATTCAGCAGTAAGTAAACACACATACAATGGCATATACCCTTGATAATAAATTAGCCTAAATGGTGTCTGCCTGCATGAAGAATGGTGTGTATTTGCAACTGAAGAGCGGCATTATTGATTCCAGGTTTTTGTTTGCAACAGTTATAAACTTGGTACAAAACATGTAACTGTTTTGAAACTGGAACGATGTACTACAAAATTGAACCACTATGACAAGATTCATCTTAGTAACATTTGTTTTTATATTAAGATTTATATCTTATCTTTGTACAAAGAATTACTATTAATTTTAATGTAATTTTGTTTAAAATTGTTTGACATTTTTTTTTATCATGTTGGCCAGAGAAGCACTTCAAAAAAAAAAGAAAGACAATGTTCTTCCTATTTCTCTCCACATAACTGCAAGTATTACAGGCTATTGTCAGCCAAGCTGTTTGATGCATATCATTATAGAGCTTGCTGACTGGTTGTTGTCAAGGCCTGAACTCATGGCCTGTGGTCAAAATAATTGAACGTGTTGTTTATTGTGAGAAAATATATAATTTTATCACCAATATGGGTTAGATCCTATCTTTTCAAGGAAAATGGATTAAACATAGAAGAACTGGGCAATTTATGGGTTATTGTTTTTTGATTTTTTAACATAAGTAACCCACAAACACTGTTAATGTCACTTAAGCATTTATTATTTGGTGCAATGGAATTATGTCAGTGACCAGGTTGCTGTTGATATGATACAAAACTTTTTTTTATATCTTTTGTTTCTCTCTTGAAATTGTTGTAAATTAAGGAATCCTTCATTTGTTTCTTTCCTTCCCAAAGGTCCTTATTCTGAAGGAGTTGGCTACTTTTACCCCAACATTCTTTTTTCAACAAGTTCCACAGTTTTTTGAAAATATCTTCAATGCTGTTAGAGATCCCAAGGTAAGTTGTTGTTAAGTCTAATTGTCTACTGTTACTTTTTTTACAGTTTTCCTTCATTGAACCCTTGTCCCTGCTGGAGCATTGCTTTCACCACTCCAACCAATTATTTCAATCTCAGTACATAAAGGTACTTCTTTTATTGAATGGATTTTAGAACAACCACAAAGCTGATTTTGGTAGGATTTGAAGTCAGAATGTAAAGAGAATTAACCAAATCCCAGAATATCATGACTCATTCTCTACCAAACCTTCATATTTCTTTCTTTTTATTGTTTCTTTTTTTAATTCTAGAAATTACCTGTTTATACATAACACTTTAAGTAAAAGCAAAGTAAATATCTTTAATTTCAACCCTTTTGTTACTGTATTTCTAACCAAAATACACCTTGTGTTTCTCAATAAAATTCTAAAATAATCTTGAATTTTGATTGGTTTCAAAGCAGAAGTGTTTTTTATTGTGATTTTTGGAACACGCTTTAACAAAAGGTTCTCAACCAAATGTGTTTAATAATTTTTGTCTCATTTAATGTGTAATGTAGCTGTTGGTGTGGCTGTGTGGTAAGAAGTTTGCTTCCCAACCACATGGTTTCAGGTTCAAGCCTACTGCATGGCACATTGAGCAAGTGTCTTCTACTATAGCCCCTGGCTAACCAAAACTTGGGAATGGATTTGACAGCACGCTCTGTAAAGTGGTTGGTATTAAGAAAGGCATCCAGTCATAGAAACCATGCCAAAATACACAGAAGAGCTTGGTGTAGTCCTCTGGCTAAGTAGCTCCTGTCAAACTGTTCAACCCATGCCAGCATGGAAAGCAAACATTAATAATGATGATGATGACAACGATATATATACTTATATGTAAGTGTGTATTTGTGTCCCTTATCTTGACACTGTGGTGAGAGTTGGAAATGATTGCTACTGTCATACAAGTAGTGTTGCTCATTTCCAATACATTTTGGAGTTGGCTTTTGAGGGTTGGCAACAGGAAGTGCATCCAGTTAGAGAAAATTTGCCTCAGTAAACTCCATCTGACTTATGCAAGCATGGATTGTTAATTTATTATAATTTATCCTAATAAATCTCTCTTGTGCTGTTCCAGCCTGCTGTCAGAGAAGCTGCCGTAGCTGCATTACGGGCAACACTTGCTGTTACATCACAACGAGAGACGAAAAGAGATCACAGTGAAGACTGGTACAAAGTCAGTAAACCTTTTCTTTCCTCCTTTTTCTCCTTTAATTCTTTCTTCCTTTCTTCCTTTCCTGTTTTCTTCAATGCTTTTATTCATGTAATTCCCTTTTGTTCCTTTCTTTACCTTTTGTTAACTTTTCTAAGTTTCTCTCAATTTGTTCTTCTATTTCCCAAGCTCATGTTTAGATGTTTATTAGAGCATTTTTTGTTTTATGGTCTTGTATCTCTTCATTTAACCTGCTTCTGGTGGGGTCTACTCTGATTCAGAGTAGTAACACCTCTCCAATAGGCCTACATTGTATATTAGTTCAATAACTAATATTTTCATTATTAAGCTACTGTTTAGACTGTAACTTAGATTATGTTGGAAGGTCTTGATTTGGGAAAGTTTAAAATGCAAGGTACTATCAGGTAGGTTCTTATAGAAAAGGTTTTAATTTGTTTATTGCAGAAATTGTTGTGAACTGATTTTAGTTTATTTTATTAATATTTGTTAGACTTGTCTAGAAGAAGCCTTGAGGCCATACAGTGATGCTCTTGCTAAAGAAAAACGTCTCAACAAGGATGATTGGCTGCATGGATCTTTACTGATAATCAATGAACTTCTACGATGCAGTAACATGGAAGGAGAGGTGGGTTCCCCCCTTCTTTTTCTTTTTTTTTTTTTTTTTTTTTTTTTTTTTTTTTTGAGTGTTAGTATGTTTTCTCTGCTAGAACAAAATAGCTGGCAAAAATCAGTAAAGCATGGAACTAAATGTGGTATTTAGTAACATCCTTTCACATATTAACATTCTGAGTTGTAATCCCACCAAGGTCCAAAATAATACACCATTCCGAGCGTGGCCGTTAACCGTTACCAACGTCGCCTCCCTGGCACGTGAAAAGACATTCGAGCGAGATCCTTGCCAGTGCCGATGGGCTGGCTCCTGTGCAAGTGGCACGTAAAACACACCATTTCGAGCGTGGCTGTCGCCAGTTCCGCCTGACTGGCCCTCATGCCGGTGGCACGTAAAACGCCCACTACACTCTCAGAGTGGTTGGCGTTAGGAAGGGCATCCAGCTGTAGAAACTCTGCCAAATCAGATTGGAGCCTAGTGTAGCCATCTGGTTCACCAGTCCTCAGTCAAAGCGTCCAACCCATGCTAGCATAGAAAGCGGACGTTAAACGACGATGATGATGATGATGTTTAATGTTCAATGAAACATGCTGGGGGAGTCAATATGATAAATTGTTTCATAGAAGGCAATGCTCCAGCATGGCAACAGTTCAATATCTGAAAACAGTAACAGAATAAAAAGCATGTTATGCATCCATAACGAAGGACCAAGATACCTGATGCTTTGAAGACCCATCCTCCTCCGCAGCAGAAGTGTTAAGGCCGCATCCCCTGGTGATGAGGATTGGCCTGCAAGAACCCTGTGCTGGTGCCTCATAAAAAAGTACTCCTGGCACGTAAAGACGCTTGTGCTGGGGCCATGTTAAAAGTACCCAACACACTGTAAAGTGGTTGGCATTAGGAAAGGCTCAATCTGGCCAGTTTGAATATAAAACTGAATGTTAGTGCCAGTTTAAATGGCATAGGGTTAATGAACTGAAATAGCTCAGCTGTGAGTCTACAATGATTGAAATAGTGGTAGTTGAACTCAGCTGTGAACCATCTAATTATAAGGAATTGAAAAGAGTTACAGCAGGGATTGTCCCATAAACCTTCTATTCTTTACTTCTAACCTATTATTGATTAGTTTAATTAAATTTAAGAGTTGAAAATACTGAATAATACTTTTTTTTTTTTTTGTTGATTTGTTTTATATTATTTTGTTTTTCAATTTCTTCAGCGCCTTCGTGTTGAAATGGAGGACTTGGCCATTCAGCAAAACACGTTTGAGAAAGCAGTGAAGGTGAGTAGGCTTTATACTCATTATGATTATCCATTTTCTTCACCTTTCTCTACTCCTTTTTATTTAGTTTTTTTTTCCTTTATTTCCTTCTCAATATTAAAAGATATGAAAAGTAAGAAAAAGGGGTTTCAAAAATGTAAATCTTATATTTTCCAATAATTACATTTTGTATTAATGTTTGTGAGCCTATAGCAAGACATCCATACTCCAACACAAAGGGAGTCTAAATTGGACAACATGTTTTATAGGTTATTATATAATAATAGTAATAATAATAATTATTATAATACTATTATTAAAAGAGTTGTTTCCTCTGTGTACAGCAAGATTTGCGTATTTATTCATATGTTCCAGCAGATTTGAATGCAGATATGCTAGTCACTGTTGTGTATGTCACAGCAGCACAACTTCATTTTACAATGGCAATGTGCTCATAACACACTCCACTCATTGGTGCAAGGATTCTTCAACACCAGTCAGAAGCATCCTTGGTCCTTTCAAGCCAATGGCTTTGTTTATGATTTCAGTGAACAAGCTGGTTGCTGCTCAGTGCTGATACCTGCCAACTGATAAACAAGCGTTCTTTGTATATTTATTCTTAATATATTATTCTACTTGTAGCAGAGTACAAAATATGCACATTTTCTCTTCCTCACCCTTTCCTCTTCAAATAGCTTTCCACAACCTATTGAGGGAGATTGTTTCTATGTTTGTTTCCAATTCAATTTAAAAATAAAGTTTGTTTGTTTTTTTTTTTTTTTTTTTTTACCTTATTTGAAATGTCTTTAAAAATTTTCTTTTCAGGAATTCTCTCCACGCCGCAGATCCCCTGCCAACACCAGTGGCTTCCAACAACTACATCAAAAGTCTCCTTTAATAGTCTTCGATGCATCACATGCATCAGCACCTCAGAAAAGAGGTCTCTTTGAAAGTAGAGTTTGCAAAGAGCTAATGACCAAAAACTATGACAAGGTTTCTACAATCTTTTTTACAATTCTATTCATTCCTTTTTTAATAATTTTATTTTCTTCTATGTAATGGAGTATTGTTTATAATTCAGTAAAGTCTCTATCCATCAAATCCACTCACAAGGCTCTAGTCAGCCCCAGGCTTGAAGAAGACACTCAGTGTTATTCAGTAGGATTGAACCCCAAGTCTTGTGACTAGCAATCAAACTTCTTAACCACTCATCCATTTCTCTGCCAGTCTGTGGTTGATAATGTGCTAAGATACTGGAGTAGGTTATAGGATATGGGCAGTCAGTTAAATTATTTATACATCCTGCCTAAAACAATAAAGACAAAAACACATCTTGTATTAAAATTGACCTTGTCAATGAAAATAGTTGTTGAAGAGAGCACATATGATCTTTATTACAGGTAGCTAACTTGGTTCATCAACTTTACCAAGGAAATCGTAGCAGCTATGTACAACAAGTCATGCTGAAAGCCATTCCTAGGTTGGCAGCTTTTGATCCAGAGTTGTTTTCCAGAACGTAAGTGCACCTTAACACTGTGTGTGTGTATACTCTTAATCCAAAATTTCATCGATTTGTAATGAAATCAAAATCTTAACTACATTCATGGTTTTTTTTTCTTTATTATTATTATTAAAACAAAATTTTAAAAGAATGGGCTTAACCCTTTAACACTTAAACTGGTCGTATTTGGCTAACATTTTCTACTTGTTTCATGTTAAAACTGGCCAGATCCAACTTCTTGCACGTACCCTGCAATGTCATTCTAAAAACAGTCGCATCATTGAAATTTCAAAGCTATGAGATGATGCATGATTAATTCTAAACAATGTGAATAAATAAATAAGCATTACATTTAACAGAATAATCTGGATACTGAAAGTTTAAATTTATATTCTTTTAATTTTAAAATAAATTTACAGTTGATGTTGTGCAACACCTGTGACTTTATTCAACTCTGGAGACTTCAGTTTTTAAGGGAACATTCCATTGAGCTGTTCAATGGTGACATTTTAGCATAATTAAAATATTCATTATGGTCATAAAAGTGGTGGTGGCAGCACTGGTTGTTTTTGTTAGAGTTCTGAGTTTTGTTTTTCCATCAATAAGATGGAATGTTAAATGATGATAATGGTTAAAAATATTTAGAAACTGTGAGGTTTTTCTGTTTTTTTTCTCCAGGTACCTTCGAGACACCATCGTATACTTGCTTAATGCTTTGCGGCGTGATAAAGAAAGGGCTGCAGCATTCCAAGCAGTGGGTCTCCTGGCAGTTGCTGTGAAGGATAACATCTTCAGCTTTTGCAATCGGATCATGGAGTTTGTGAGAAGTGCTCTACCACCCAAGGATTTACCACAAAAGTAAATAAAAACCACTTTTCATTTTAAGTCTCTTTTTGTTTTGGAATGTTTCTCTCCCTGGCATGTGATGGAATCTGTTTTCTGAGCATCTTTGGTGTTTATTGCCCCTGTGCATCTGCTGCACACAAAAACTATCATCCCAGTTAACCTTCCTTTGGTGTTGCTGCACCTCTTATGTGTCCATAGCTTACACTGGGGACATCTCATGGAGTTTCTACCCACACTTTTTCTGCAGATCGAGCAGGACCATCTACCTGAAGGTGTTTGTGATTTGTTCACCTTCCTACTTACTAGGACTTTGGTTTTTGTAACTTTGACTCTAAAGCCCTTTGATTCTAGACCTTGCTTCCACACCTGAAATTTCTTCTCTAGTTCTGGTAATGATTCAACTATGAGAGCAAGGTCATCAGCATAGAGGAGCTCCCAGGGACAGCCTGTCTTGAATTCCTCTCTTATTGCCTGGAGGACTGATGAATAAGAGGGGGCTGAGGTCTGATCCTTGTGAACCCCTATTTCTACCTGGAATTCTTCACTATACTCGTTGCTGACCCAAACCTTACTGACAGCATCCCTGTACAGCCCTTTTTAACCACTCACTCGTCTATCCCTAGTTTCTGCATTGCCCACCAGATAAGGATGAAAGCCAGTTTCATCTCTTGTACAATATTTACATCAGATTATGTTAACGAATATAAAAATTTTAATGAGACAGTAATGATTTCCCAGAAAATAAGAAAAATAAATTTGAAGGAACAAAAATCTAAATGAAGAGATGCAAACAGAAATAAAATACATTTTTCCAGATTTTTCTAATGTTGACTTTAGGAAGAGCATCCAGCTTTTGGCATTGTGACCCAGTGCCAAAGGAGACACTGGATCACAATGCAGTCCTTGAACCCATCAGATCCTGTTATACTGTCCAATCCATGCCAGCATGGAATGTGGATGCTTAAATGATAATAATCCAAAACTCAGTTGACCACCATTAAACTGTAACAAAATAGCTTTATTTCTGCAGTGAATTTTATTTTTTTCATCTCGCATTCTATTTTTAATAAAATATCAAGTTTCCCATTTTATTTTATTCTGATGTACTTATAAAAATTAGGAAGAAAACTGGAAGATTATCTGGTTTGTTTCATTGCTTGTAGTTGTCATTAGATAAATCTAATTAAAAAAGTATTTTGTCTTTCAGGAAACAGAAAGCTATCTCTGTGGAACCTTCCGTTTTTACCTGTATCAGCATGTTGGGGAGAGCTTTGGAGACTTCAATTGCTCGTGACATGAAGGACATCTTGGACTCCATGCTGTTCACAGGTTTAAGGTAAATGCTTAAATAATTTAATGATAGTTCTAACCTACTGAAATGTTGGTTGTTCTTGCTTTGGACCAGTCATTCTGGGACTCTGCATATTCTCTTATTTATGGTCATCTTAGAATGTTATGGTTTCTTATTTTTCATTATTGTTGTTGTTGTTGTTGTTTGAGTAGTGGGATGAATGGTAAGTATGGTGCCAGTATGCTTGTGTGATGTGGTCAAGATTCTTGTTTCTCAACCATGTGGTCTCAAGTTCAGTTGCATTATGCAGCACCTTGGGTAAGTGTCTTCTACTACATAGCCTCAGGCCAACCAAAGCCTTGTTAGTAGATTTGGTTGATGGAAACTGAAAGAAGCTTATCATTTATGTGCGTGGGTGTGCACCCATGTTTTGACATCACATGGTAGTTGTAAACAAGTGTCCATATCATACATGTAATGTTTCTTTCCAATCTGTCATGGGAAATATTACCATGTTTGGAAACGGGTAAGTGCTAATAACAAGAAAAGCATCCAGCTGTATAAAATCTGCCTCAACAAATTCCATCTGACCCATGTGAGCATGGAAAAGTGAATATTAAATGATGATGATCATCGTGATGCTAGAATAGATCTGCAAGACTTGAGATCTTGTGGGAGTTTTTTTTTTCTTTTTAGTTTGGTGCTTTAGGGTTCTGACATGACCACGGGTGGTATGTATTTTGCCCTCCCTTCTGTAGTGTGTGTGGGGGTTCACTAAAAAAAATACCATAAATCAAATTATTCTTTTTGTTTCTTGTTTTAATATCAACCTTGTACTTGGTCAAAGTGATATTTCCTTTGTTGTTTTTTGTTAATCATTTTCATCTTATTTTGTTAATTCAATTTTTTTCCTTTCTCCATCAGTCCTGCATTGACAGCCGCACTGCGGGATCTGGCTACCTATATCCCCCAGATGAAGAAAGATATCCAAGATGGGTTACTTAGGATGTTGTCCTTGATTCTGATTGGTCGACCACTTCAGCATCCTGGTGCTCCCAAGAATTTACCCATTGGGTCGTCTGGTAAGCAAACCCCGATTTTTATAATCCATGTTCTCATTAAAACTATCTCTTATTTCAGAGCTGCAGCCCCTTTCCTCTACCCATGTTCTCCTCTCAGTGTTTCCCTTCTTCCCTTCACATTCTCAAAATCTTACTTTTGCACTCACCTTATCCAGTCCTTTGTACTACTTATATACACACCTTCCTGTAACTTGGAGTATTCCCTGACACATCTTCCCTATCTTCTCTTTCTCTCTCTGGTAGCCATGTGTCTCCTATACAGCAAAACACCTGTTTCTGTCCCTCGGTCATACTTTAACCTCTCATCACCTGGTACTCCCTCAGTACTACTTTCCCTTCATTTGTGGGGGTCTTGTCTTGCAAGTTACTTGGTGACCTTGTTGGCGCCATGTAGAAAGCAACCAGTCCATTCTGTAAAGTGGTTGGCTTTAGGAAAGGCATCCAGTAATAGAAACCATGCCAGAACAGACATTTGGAAACTGGTGCATCTTTCTGGCTTGTCAAACTGCCCAATTCGTGCCAGCATGGAAAATGGACATTAAAAAGGGGGGGGGGAACTAATGTTATCTGTGTGTGTGAGAGAGAGATGCGTTATTGTTTACTGATTGTGTATTTATTTCCTTTTGCAGCTGGTAGTGATTCTCAAGATGACACTAGTATTACATTGGCACTCTCAACTCTGGGCAGTTTTGATTTTGAAGGTAAACCAAATTCATTTCTTTTGTTCAAGGCAATAACTGAAAACATTTTTGTTTTTTAAATGTTGTAGTGTTATTTAAGAGTTACAACTGTTGTATAAAAATTAACAGGTTTATTTGATCAGAGCTAATAGCTATCTTTAATTTGAAGACAAAGAGTAATGTTCCCTCCAAAATGAGAATATAGGCACAAAGACGTATGTTGTTTATCCTATATGTAAAGGAAATTAAACATTTTTGGCACCAACTCACCTGAATCTGTCCTTGGTTCAATGATACAAACTCCATGTCTTAAAATCATCTTAATTAAAACCTACCATCAAAATTTCATATAAATTTATATTCAAAACACCAGCTTAATAATGAAAAAGTTATTTTACTGAATTCATTATTATTTTCAAAATTATTTGAGCCAAAGGTATTTCAACAGAGATGTAGCAAAAGGGTAAATGTAATATCAGTACATTAAAAATAATTTATATGCTCATCATCATCATCATCATCGTTTAACGTCCGCTTTCCATGCTAGCATGGGTTGGACGATTTGACTGAGGACTGGTGAAACCGGATGGCAACACCAGGCTCCAGTCTGATTTGGCAGAGTTTCTACAGCTGGATGCCCTTCCTAACGCC
>NC_068992.1:7520091-7557744 GCF_001194135.2 Octopus bimaculoides
CACCAGATCTACCTTTCAGCGTACCGACGTTGAGAGTGCCAATCCTAACAGTATGGGTGTTGGGGGTGTGGGCCTGTAGCCTGGGAAGGGGAAAAGCAGTGTCGTGTACCTGAAAAGAAAACTTGCAATTGGAAGAATTCATAAGCAAAACAGTACCTACAACCTGCAAACATTTCTCAACCGCCAGCGAGTAGATAGGGCTCTTAATTGTAGATTTTAAATATTTGAGAGACAACAATGCATAAATCGTAATTTTTTAAAAGAGCAATGAATTCTGGGTGATTAGAATATAACGTAGCATGAATTTAGGAAGCTTAGAAAATGAATAAGCATGAATTTAAGACAACAACTGAATTCAATTGAATTGAATAAAATTCAAATGTATAAAAAGAGATACATTGTGGGTGTAACTTGGTGAAAAACATGACAAAGGACTTCCACAAGTGGTGAGATGTGAGTTTGGAGAAGACTTTTTCAACCCCTGCAAACATGGAAAAACAGATTGGAAATTATGAAGATATATTTCTTAACCATCATATACCAATAATGCACAAGAGAAATAGTTAACAGATGATGTACAAGTAAAAACATCAATGTTCTGAAATCTTTTAGTTCCAAAGCCTTTCCCAATAACTTTTTTTTCAAACCAGGAGCAGTTGCCTCAAAATTTAAGAAGTATTAAATTTACTTAAATAGTTAAATGTAGAACAGGCACCTGTACATTAGTATAAATTATACAAGTTTATTAATACTGTACTATGAAAAAAAAAACTGGTATGTACGAGGTACCAGTAAACTAATCTGCTGGCTGCCAGAATTTGAAGTTCCTGCTCCTAGATTAGTACAAATTGGGAGAGGTTCTTGACCAGTATCCAGAAAGTCAATGTTTTATCTTTAATATCATTTATGAAATGATATTATAATGATGAAAATTAATGTTTTCACGGTTGGTGGGACTTTTTAAATTTGTTGGTTTCTTGTTTCATACATCTTCACTGTTTCTCCTTTCTCTCCTCATTAGGTCATTCTCTCACTCAATTTGTGTTGCATTGTGCGGAGAATTACTTGTGCAGCCGATCCAAGAAAATCCGATCTGAAGCAATACGTACATGTGCAAGACTTTTGATTCCATTGTTAACTGTGAGTAAATTTCTTCTCTCTCATTTCCATTTTTTCCCATGCTAAGATGAATAATGATTTTTATTACTTAATAGTTTTAAACAGGATGAACCTCCATGTTACTGAAGTGTGTACAGCAGGGGATTATAGGAATAAATGCCTGTTCCACAAGCCGGATCTTTTCCTTTTCAATGGCAGATCGAGAAATCAATTTTCTGTAACTAAGCACTTTCAAACTTCATATACTAGTAGAATGTGTCATATAAAACATCTTTTACTCTTAGTGTTGTTGAGAAAAGTTTCTATTTACGAAGTTATTTCGTGTTAAAGTTGTTGTATTTTGGTAATTTCAACCAATCAATGATGTGTATTCAACTGAATAAAATTACTGCCATTGTTTGTCAACAACAACTATCAGCACTGTATATTTCATTTGTCACTGTTATTTATGACGTCTTTTAGCTTTAGGGTTAGAGGGTTAGGGTTGGGGTTTTAGGGTTAGAGTTACGGAAAAAAGTGAAAAATGACGAAATTGGGGTGGGGGGCAAAAACGTCTTTCCGAAAATAGTAGCTGAAAAGCAGGAAAAGCAGGTCACTGTAATCAGCTAGCTCCCTCCCTCCCTCAAAATTTCAGGCCTTGTGTCTAGAGTAGAAAGAATTGTATTACTATTTTGTTTTAGCTTCTTTTATTTATTTATATTTTATTAGGCTCTTGAAGGTCAACAGAAGCATAGTATGAAGACAATGAACACAGTGGCTGATGTTTTGAAAAAATTACTGATAGTTGGTATCACAGATCCAGGTAAACATCCTTTGCTTTGTTTACTTTTCTATTTAATATTTTCATTTTATAATGAAGCAAATGTGAAATGATGTTGAACAAAGAACCCAGCAATTATATGTCTTTAGTTTTCCGTGACAGACATATTTTAGTACCTTTTTTTAACTATGGTCTAACTTTATACAGTTCTCTCATTCTTATATGTATACAAGCCATTTTTAGTTTAGGAGTACTTGTTTATTAAGACAAAGGTGGTAAGAAGGCAGAATTGTCAGTGCATCAAGTAAAATGCTCGGCAACATTTCTTCCAGTTTTTCATATTCTGACTTCAAATTCCATTAAGGTTAATTTCGTTCTTTCAGAGTCAATAAAATAAGCCCCAGTTGAGCAACTGGGGTTGATGTAATCAACTTCCCCATTCCCCACTAAAATTCCCTGGACTGGCTTGTGCGGGTGGCACATAAAAGACACCATTTCGAGCGTGGCCGTTTTCGTGCGGGTGACACGTAAAAGCCCCCACTACACTCTCTGAGTGGTTGGCGTTAGGAAGGGCATCCAGCTGTAGAAACTCTGCCAAATTAGATTGGAGCCTGGTGTTGCCATCCGGTTTCACCAGTCCTCAGTCAAATCGTCCAACCCATGCTAGCATGGAAAGCGGACGTTAAACGATGAACGATGATGTATGAAAATTTGAAGCCATTATTATTAGAGCAGTGATTTGGCAGAGTAGTGTTAGTGTTGCAGCCTACCTGATGTTAAGCCATATCACATGTGATCCATTTCAAGCCTATTTTAAACTCTTGGCTTTGCTGAGGAGCTCTTTTTGTTTATTTCTATAGGGACACAAAGGCAGTC
Source organism: Octopus bimaculoides (assembly GCF_001194135.2). NCBI lineage: Eukaryota > Metazoa > Mollusca > Cephalopoda > Octopoda > Octopodidae > Octopus > Octopus bimaculoides. Next base: position 7,522,847 of record NC_068992.1, read on the forward strand.
ATTTCAGGTTTTTATTTCTATTGTTATTATTTTATTAATAATGATGTTTAAAATATATTGAATACTTTTGTGATTTTGTATTCTGTTCCATTTTTCAGAGCCAGAGATCCGCTATTGTGTTCTTTCTGTGCTAGATGAGCGTTTTGACCCACATCTTGCTCAAGCCGAAAACCTGAACGCTCTTTTTGTTGTTCTCAATGATGAAGTCTTTGAGATACGGGAGCTTGCTATTTGCATAATTGGTCGTCTTAGCAACAGAAATCCTGCATATATTATGCCGACATTAAGAAAAACATTAATCCAGGTGAAAAAAAATACTCTTTTATCAATTGTACAGTATATGTATTTTGTTATCATATTGCTTGTTGTTGCTGGTGTTGTGTCTCTCCAGACCAGTCCTGATTGACTGACCTCTCACACCAGGTCATTGGCCAAACAACTCATTGTGAGCCCAGCTGTGGGCCATACTTCTCTGATATGCAACAGATTCTTGTGTCAAATACTGTATGACAGACAGTACTCGCTCTACTTCTCTACTATCCAACCTATTTTTGCATGCCAATTATTGTGGAACTCCAGGTCAACTCTGATCATGCAGGTCTATAATCAAAGATTTTCCAACCATAACCAAGCTTCAGTCATGAATGAAGTTTAATTTAATGTAAATTAATACTTTATTCAAGTGAAACAGTATGTTGCATTAGCTTGTACTGTTGCACTTGAATAAAATATTAATTTACATTAACCCATTACCTCCCATAATTCTATTTACTGGATTTTTTTTATGAAACTTTGATTTCTAGCATAAAACAGCCTTAGAAACACGCTGGAATGATCAAAATAACATTTTAAATAGAAATAAGCGAGATATTGGGTGAAAAATTAGCAAACCTCATTTGAATATCAGAGAAATATACCTAGTAGATATAGCAAAAAGGTTAGATATGTGTAAATATTGACAGATAATTACGAAATTTGTAATTTTTAAGTGATCTCATATGAGATCTCTGGTAGGTAATGGGTTAAATTAAACTTCATTCATGTCTGAAGCTTTAGATTTTGATGTTATTGTTAAATAGAATCAGTAACTGCATAAACCATACCTAACTATCCTTTCAGTGTACCAATGCTTATAAAGGCTATGTTCACTATCCATCTTACTCAAGTTAACTAATACAATGAAAAAAACGTTTTCCTTCTAGATATAAAGGTCTTTGTTGCAAACATTCATATTCTTTTTTCATCAAGTCTTATTAATTTATCCAATTTTACAGATTCACTTTTAAAATTAAAAAAATGCCTTTTTTTTATCTCTTAAATGTTATCAAGATTTGCATACTTTTGGTCATCTTTGTGAAGTATTTGAATTTGTCTTTATAGATTTTGACTGAACTCGAACACAGTGGAGTGGGTCGTAGCAAGGAACAGGCTGCCCGTGTGCTTGGTCATCTCGCCTCCAATGCTTCTCGCTTAATCAGACCGTATGCAGAACCCATTCTCAAGGTTTTACAAATTATCTTTTTTTCTTTTTAAGACAATAGATTTGATGACATCATTAAAAAGCAAAATCATTTCCCTTACCATTTATATATCTTTAACTGTTTTGATCCCAACCTGCCTAGGATCACCCCCAGGTTCTGTTCTACAAGCTTCCTATTTTAAAGTGATCTTAATTAAAAGCTCCCATCAAAGTTTCCTGTTAATTTATGTTCTGAACACTAGTTTAAAAAGTTGTTTTACTAAGTCCCTGATTCTTTTCAAAACTAAATAAGACAAAGGCAGTGTATTTCAATAGAAATATGGTTAAAAAAAAAAAGGGTCATTTTACTTATTGAGCAGATATTATCAGGTGCTCTCAACCAGTAAATGTATCTTAATACCAATACCCTGCTATTATTATATCCTATCACCTCTTCATAGGAAGTTGTAGGAAGGGCTTGCAATTGTAAGAACAACAAAACCATTCATGAAAAGTTGGAAAACTTAATGTAACATTAAAAAAAAAAAAATGAAAGCATTTGACTTAAATATCGTACATTGATACTTCTTTGTACTGAATTCAAGTTCCACTGGTGGTTATGGAATTGATAAAATAATGACCAGGAATTGTGGTTAACTTTCACCATTTCCCACTTTTATAATAAATGGCTTGTGTCTGGTGGAAAGTTATCCTGTCAGTAAGTTATTTTCATAATTTAAATTCCCATGTAACCATGGTAAATGTCCATTGAAGCCAAAGTTTAATCCTTTGACTACAAAATTAAATTTCATGATTATTGCAATAATGATGTTAAATATCTACCAAAAACTAGAATTAGTATTTTTTGCAAATCATGCTGATTCAGAAATTTTGACATACTTTGAAAGAAAAATAAAAATTTCATAAATGAAATTTTCAGTAAAACAATTATTAATGTAATTCATCATTGTTTTAATATCCACTTGGGTCAGATAAAATTTATTGGGACAGATTGTTTATGGCCTGTTGCCCTTCCAGTTGCCAATCCTCATCTAGTCGATATTTTCCCCATGGCCTGACATGTTTCCATAGAAGATTAGAAACATCACCTGCGTGATGGTTGATGTCCATTTATAACTAGCATGTGATATCAACCCTTGGAAAGACACACATATCTATGAGAGGCTTCTTTCAGTTTCCATCTAGCAAATCTACTCCCACTTGGGGCTTTAATAGAAGATGCTTGCTGGAAGTGCCACACAGTGGGATTGATCTCAAAACTGTGTGGTTGGAAAGTAAGCTTCTTCACCACTCGACCATCTCTGTGTAATTATAAACATTTACTTGGGATTACATTGCAATGAAGTCATCACCGTTTATATTGCTTGTCACATATTTTCTAGATTGAATTCACTCCACTTTTCTAATTTTTTTTCTCCAAATCTGAAGGTATTGATTCCCAAGTTAAAAGAACCAGATCCACATCCTGGTGTCACAATCAGTGTATTAGCAGCCATTGGAGAACAAGCTGAGGTAAGACATTTTTTCAAAAGAAACACTGTTTTCTTTGGGAATTGACAGTCAGTAGAGCATCAGACAAATTACCTTCGTCATATTACTTCTGGCTGAAAGTTGGTAGAATCGTTAGCATTGCTGGACAAAAGTGTTAAGTGGCATTTTTGTCTGTCTTCATGTGCTCTGTTGAAATTCTGCTGAGGTTGGCTTTGCCTTTCATCCTGAGATCTTTCAAAACTGATTATTTGCTTTTCTCTCTCCCTAAAGTATTGTTCTGGAGGGTTTATAAACCCTAACTGCCTTTGTTGATGTTTAGTCTCATGTCAGCTCTAATCTTGTCAGCAAAGACAATTTCACTGTGAATATGATATCATTTATTCAGACAGTATATCTCTGTCTATATTATACAATGTTCCTTATCTTTTTAAAAATAGAAATGACAGCTAAATCTCCCTTAAATCACATTACTAACAGGTTGAACAGCCACATTGAAGCTCCTTCACTGGTTCTTCCCTAATTAAAAATCAAATCAGCCTTTTGTCTCTTCAAATATAATAGACTAAATATTATTACTTCTACTGAAGATCAAGATCTGGAAACAGTGTTTGCCTCTCTGCTTTAAGATAGTAATAAATAAAGATCCTTTAAATAACAGATTTCTTGTTACATATTTACTATAATTCTTATTACCAGGTTGTTAAATATTGAAAAAGAATATTATTCTGTAATGTTTCTGATCAAATTTATTTTTGTTTTTTGATATTCTTTTTAGGTCAGTGGTTTGGAGATGAGGAAGTGGGTTGATGAATTATTGCCTATTATTCTGAACACCTTACAGGATCTTACATCTGTTGAGAAGAGAGAAGTAAATATATAATTTTTTCCATAAGAAATTTCTGTTGTAAATGTGTGTGTGTACTGTTAATTCTCTAGTCACGTTTATTTAATTTGATATTCTGTTATCAGTTTTGAAGCAGACTTGGAGTAGAGCGGCCATGTCCTCGATCAGGTTGCAAATGGCAATGGAAGGACTCTCAAGAAAGTTTTCCCTCTGTTAACGGGTGAACAAATCACTGAGACAAGTTTAAAATATCTCAGGGCTGTGTTGATGCATGATGGAAAGCAAGAAGCTGAACTGGATGCTAGAATTGTAGGTGTCCTGGCACAGTAAAGCACTCACTCCTCTTTTACTTGTTTCAGTCATTTGACTGCGGCCATGCTGGAGCACCACCTTTAGTCGAGCAAATCGACCCCCAGGACTTATTCTTTGGAAGCCTAGTACTTATTCTATCGGTCTCTTTTGCCGAACCACTAAGTTACGGGGACGTAAACACACCAGCATCGGTTGTCAAGCAATGCTGGGGGGACAAACACAGACACACAAACATACACACACACACACACACACACACACACACATATACGACGGGCTTCTTTCAGTTTCCATCTACCAAATCCACTCACAAGGCTTTGGTCGGCCCGAGGCTATAGTAGAAGACACTTGCCCAAGGTGCCACACAGTGGGACTGAACCCGGAACCATTTGGTTCATAAGCAAGCTACTTACCACACAGCGACTCCTATGCCTCCATTAGATCCAGAGAAGAGGTCAGTAAAGAAACCAAACTCACTTTCTTCACTTTGGTTTACGTGTCTATCCTCACTTATGGTCATGAAGGTTGGGTTAAGCAGCTGAGATGGGGTTCCTCCAAAGGCTCTCTGGAGTAACCCTATGTAACAGGGTGCACAGCACGAAGATCAGAGTATTTTTCCTGGTTGAGCATTTAGATCTCTGTATTGTGAACTCACTGCTGTAGTAATTTGTATGGACATGTGATCAAAATGTTGCAGGAAAGAATCTCAAGACACATTCTTCAAACTGAGTCAACCAGCAGGTGGCGTAGGGGCAGACCAAGAACAAAATAGTTGAATAATACCCATACTTTCAGATGGTCATGTTTGAGAATCCAACCTGAAAGTCGAATGATAGTTGCTTCTGATAAAACCTTATGGAAGAAGTGCCTGAGGATCTCTCGGCCCTCCCAGGGATGGTAGGCAGAGAAGATGAATGGACGGAAACTATTGTTTATGCACTTTTTGAAAAGTGGATTAAATTAGGAGGTAAATGAATTGTGTTGCTAATTAGCAGTTTATTTTAAAAATTAACTTGAAATATTTTCTATTTCAGGTTTCTCTTTGGACTTTAGGCCAATTGATTGAGAGCACTGGCTATGTTGTAGAACCTTACCAAAAATATCCTGCTCTATTGGGAATTCTTCTTAATTTCATGAAAACAGAGCAGACACATAGTGTCAGACGAGAGGTTAGTATGATTGTGTATGTCATATTTTCTGGCATACAAGTGGGCATAGTATATAATGTAAATTTGTGTAAATATTCAAATATCATCACTTTCCAAATCCTGCTGCATTTTACATGGAGCTTTTGGTCCTCCGAAGTTGCTTTGGTGTGTAAGTTGACCTGTCTGTTTTTGGCTGTAAAAATTTAAGTCTGAAATATTTGGTGTGCTGGAAAAAGCAGTATGTGAAAGGTACATAGTAGATGCAAGCTTAGAGACCATTTAATGAAGATTATAGTAAAAATACAAGTACAGGTTAAGGACATTGTTTGAAGGAGAGTGAATTCAGTTGGAACGTTTGCTTTTCTGGCATTGATATTTTGTAACCTAATGTGAAATCACTACTACACATGGAATCTCTGTATGCTTTTTCTTATTAATTAAACTGGTGAGGAGGTTCTGTTGATAAACTCCTTAGACCTGCTTTGATTGGAGGATGAAGATGAAAGTACGAGGTTTTGTGTTCAGTTTGAATTGTTGCTGGTTATTATTGGCAGAGGATGAATCAGAGATGTGGTTATGATAGACAGGATTGAGTAAGGGATTGGTCTTAAGGTGTATCAAATGACAGAACCATAGACAACAACTAGGCTGTGGGGTCAGTGATTGATCTATGCTGGCACATTGTAATATGGATGGCATTAGGAAGGGCATCCAGCTGTAGAAACCATGCCAAAGATGACACTGGAACTCAGTTGGACTGTCCGACCCATGCCAGCAAGCGGATATTAAATGATGGTGATGATGGGGACATTTGTGGAATGCCGTTCAGTAATTCAGGGTCAGTGAGTATTGAGCTAGAAAAGGCTAACATCTGCAAGTCTATGTTAATAATTGTAACTATCAGCTCCTATATTGAATATTCTTTGATATTTGAGCTGAAAATTAGAGATATTGCTAATTGGGTTCTTTTTGTTATTTTCAGGTTGTACGTGTGCTGGGTATCCTGGGAGCATTGGATCCCCATAAAAACAAATTAAATGTGAGTCGAATGAAAGAAGAATCTGGATTGACTCTGAGTGGCGCCTCAATTGACTCGTTTGTGATTAACAAGTCTTCTAGTGATTCACAAACATCAATTCCTCTGGGTGAGAATCTATAATATTTTATTTAGTCGATGATGTCCTCTACTTGTAATGAATCTATGAATTTTTTTACTGGGTGAGGGTATCTGACTTTGAAAGACCCATAACACCTAACGATCCCAGAAAAAATTACTGATGATGAATCCAGGTGCATGACGGGATGATGTAGGGGGAAAACTGACTCCATCTTCCCTCTCATAATTACCCTTCATTGTCATTACCAGCATCACTGTTATGACCATCATCACATTTGTGCTTGCAAAGCATTATATCCATGTATTAATAATTCTAATTTGGTTTGTTTGTTGTAGCTGACTACAGTACCAATGAACTTCTAGTAATGATGGGTGCTCCAACCTCCTTAGAAGACTTCTACCCTGCTGTTGTTGTGTCGGCACTGATGAGGATAATGCGTAAGGCTTGCTTTAGCTCGGACCACTCTTTACTCATCCAGTCTATTTCATTCATATTTAAAAGTCTTGGGTCTAGAAATGTACCCTACTTTGACCAGATTGTTAATGCATATGTGACAGTCACCCGCAAAGCTGAAGTTAATGTGAAAGAGGTTTGTAATTCTGTTCTGTATCTCTGTTTTATTCATTTAATATACATTTCCACTAGTTTTACTCACTTTTTCCCCATATTAATGCAATTGGGATGGTTTTTGTTAATTTCAATATTTGTGTATTGCTTGACTGTTGACTTCTTTTTTTTTTATTGCTGACCTCTTTGACTTAGAGTGGAACCTGTTATCAGTTAGCTAGACTGAGGAGTGTCAGTAAGAAAGACTGGGGCATGGTCAACAAGTGAGACGGAGGGGGTGGGGCCAACAAGCAAGAGTGAGGCAAGATGTTGATCAAAATTAAAATCGCATCAACACGGAGACCACCGATACCAACCTAAGATACAATTTATAGAATATGTATATGACATGTTTTCTGGAGACAAAACAATAGTTTAAATTACTGACATTGTGGTCTGTGGTACAGCATTGTATCCTTATCCTTCACAGCATTTATACACTCTTCGATATTTAACTCTTTCATAATCATATTTTGAATGAAATGCATAGAGGTCGACAATGATCTTCACTTCATTCCGGAATTGATGTTAAATATCGACCAAAAAATAGAATTGGTATTTCCTGCAACTCACATTGCTTCAATAAACTTGACATATCTCAAAAAAATAGTTTCAAACATTACATTCTTCAACAAAAGATAGATCAGTATAATATAAAACTGCTTTCTACAATAAAGACAAATGGCTTCTTTTTTTTTTTTTTTGAGTGGCTATGTCTTATTTCCAGAGTAAAAGGATTATTTATACTAAGAGTTCACACTCGATTATAGCAGAAAAGGGTTTGTCAGCAAATGTTGACAGTCTTCTACTGTTGAAATAATACTCACGTATCCAAAGTTTCAAAGTTTTCCATGTTAAAATCTTGCTTTGGTGTTAATTTGTTTCTAATGAAAATTATTCTGTTATCTGATTAATTTCTCCTTTATTTCTCGTTACAGTTCATGTTCCAGCAACTGGGATTTTTAGTCACCTTTGCTAAACAACATGTGCGGAACTTTCTGGGAGATATTTTCCAACTAATTAAGGTAAGATATTGGAAATAGTCTCAGCAATTATTATTATTATTAGCATGCCAGATAAATTCCAGTTGAGTACTGGGGTCTATGTAATTGACTTGACCCTTCCCCTCAAAATTATTGGCCTTTTGCCAAAATTAGAATTATTGTTATTGTTTAGCCCTTGGTCATCTCTGACTGACCAGACCTATGGATATACTTAAGATATTTAAGCCATAACCAATGTGTGATTAAATGTCTACCACCACTTGCTCTTAATTCATTAGTTTTAATGTCATTTGTAAGTCTGTGTGGCACCTTGGGTAAATCTCTTCTAATAGCCCCAAGCTGACCAGTCTTGTAAGTGAATTTGGTGGACGGAAAATGTGAGCAAGCGCCTTGTTTGTGTATGTGTGTGTTTGCACATGTACACATGTCTGTCTTTGTCTCTCTCTCTCTCTCTCTTAGCATTGCTTGACAACTGGTTTTGGTTTATGTCTCCATGACTTAGCAGTTTGGCGAAAGAGATCAACAGACAAAATACCAGACTTTAAAAAATGGGTTGATTTGCTCAGCTAAAACCTTTCAAGGTGATGCCCCAGCATGGCTGCAACCCAATGACTGAAATAAGTAAAATGCATGTATTATATAATCCAATGTAATGTTTCTTTGTTTTTCTTTCCAGGAAAATTGGACTATGAAAAGCCAAGATCAGAATATATATCTATCGTTGTTAGAACAGTTAGTGCACGCTGTTGGCTCTGAAGTAAAACCTCATCTTCCACAAATTGTACCTCAGATCTTACGTATACTAATGTATGATACAAGTAAACAAAGAGAATACACTTTGCAACTGCTTGAAGTCCTCCAGTTATTTGGTTCCAGTTTGGATGATTGCCTTCATGTACTTTTGCCCTACATCATTAAATTGTTTGACTCTAATGATGTTCCTCTCAATGTTCGCAAGTAAGTTTGCATTATCTTTTACTCATATCCTAGATTGTTAAGTAAACATTTCACCAAGTTCAGTTGTCTATAATTGAATTAAGTTTTATATGAAAATGTTTGTGTATCTCCATTGTTTCATTATGTTTTTTTTTCTTTCAGAATGGCTTTAGAAACTGTTGATGTCTTTACTGAAGATTTAGACATGACAGATTTTGCATCTCGCTTGGTTCATTCTTTTGTCCGTACCATTGATTCAACCCCAGAACTAATACCTACCACTATGGACACTATGTGTTCTATGATGCTTCAATTGGGACAAAAATTCCTCCTGTTTGTACCTATGGTTAACAAAACAGTGGTTCGACACAAAATTGTCCATCAACGATTCGAAATTATTCTCACCAAGATCACCAAAGTAAGTTTTTGAATTTGTATGTGACACCAGTACAGTAGAATTCCAGACTTAGCTGCAACCCTCTTTGCTGCTGTACTAATTTACTTGGGACATCCTTGTTATATAATGGAACCATGTTTTCTACATTTCTATTATATAATGGACCCATCAACTTTTGTGAGAATTATCTTTAGATTTTCATCATCATCATCATCATCATCATTTAACGTCCACTTTCCATGCTAGCATGGGTTGGACGATTTGACTGAGGACTGGTGGAATCCGAAGGCTGCACCAGGCTCCAATCTGATTTAGCAGAGTTTCTACAGCTGGATGCCCTTCCTAATGCCAACCATTCTGAGAGTGTAGTAGGTGCTTTTACATGTCACCCTCATGAAGGCCAGTCAGGCGATTTATTGCTTATTGTACAGGCACCGTTTAGCAATATATTCATGTCTAATTGTTGCCTTATTGGTGGGAACACTTGATGTATCATTTGAGGCATGGAAAGTGCCATGACATTATTTGCATCATTTAATTAAAAAATTATTAAAATTGATTAGTTTTATAAGGTTATATTAAATAATCTGACGACTGCCATAAGCACAGGCATGGCTGGGTAGTTGAAGTTTGCTTTCCAACCATATGGTCTTGCATTCAGTCCCACTGCTCAGTACCTCGGGCAAATGTCCTCTCCTATAGCCTTGGGTCAAGCAAAGCCTTGTGAGTGGATTTGGTAGTCAGAAACTGAAAGAAACCTGTTGTGTGTCTGTGTTTATCTAAATATGTGTGTGTGTGTGTGCTGTTTGTCTCCCAACACTGGACAACTGGTGTTGGTTTGTTTACATCTCCATAAATTATTGGTCCAGCATAAAAAATTAAATAGAAGAAACACAAGGCTTAAAAGAAAGTACTGCGGTTGATTTGTTCATCTAAACCCTTGAAAGCAATGCCCCAGCATGGTCGCAATCCACTGATTGAAACAAGCAAAAGATAAAAGATAGTTATTTTATACTAAAATTATTTGATCGTTTTTATGAAGTTCATTTTTTTGTGTGTGTTTTTCAGGGTGGCCTAGGTGATGAAGCTCCTGAAGGACTGTTAACTAGGCGACGACAGAGGAAAAGGAAAGATTCAAATGCTGAAAATACTTCTGAGTTACCAATGAGCAAAAAATTACATGTATTTTTTACCAATTTGCAGAAGGTAACAAAAAACCAAAACCATTGCCATACTTTTCGGTTTTGTAGGTTTAGTTGCAGAAAACTGAAGTAAAAACACTGTGTGTGTGTGTGTGTGTGTGTGTGTGTGTGTGTGTGTGTGTGTGTGTGTGTGTGTGTGTGTGTGTGTGTGTGTGTGTGTGTGATGAGATAACCAGTAATCACATAAAATTGCAGGTTTTACGTCGGAGAAGGATGCTGTCACAACAGCTAAGGGTCCTTCACTCCTGGTTGTTTATACTAATTTGCCCATAGCTGGGACTCTGACAGGTCCTACTACTCCAGGTCAGAGTAGACCTGGAAACTACAATAGCTAAGAGGTGGTTTCACCCTCCACAAATCCCTGGAACTCCTGAACCATGCTTCCATTACCAGATGCAGTTTAAAGTCATACCCAGGACAGATATGCATATGTATGTGAGTATGTATATTTCATTTAATTAGAAGAAATACTGAAAAGTGAAGGGGAATTTTTCCAAGATTTAGCAGTTCTGCATGGGGCATGATAAATTAAGATACGTCCATGGACTTATTTACAAAATCAAAGCGAACATGAATTCACAGAGAAAATAGGACAACTCTGTAAGGTATGAATTGCATTGCACAAGAATTGCTCGACTAGTAGTCAGTGTCTGTTATTCTGATCAGGTTCCACAGTCTACAATTTGGTGGACATCATATTGCTAGGCTTGACTGACTGCTGAGTTCAAGAAATGTTTAAATCCTTGCATTCTATTAATTGGAGGAAGTCAATCAAAATGATTTGCTAATCATTAATTCACATGCACATTTTCATTGTCTTTTTTCTTTTTTTGGTAATGTGTATGGTTTGAAACATTTGAATATTAAAATAAGTGGAAAATAATTCTAATGATGAAAATTGAGGTTAATTACCATTGGCTATTTTCAAATTTCAGGTCCTCACGCCAGCTCGACGGGTTTCTAAAGAAGACTGGAATGAGTGGCTACGACAATTAAATATTGAGCTTTTAAAAGAGTCCCCAGTGCCATCGTTACGTTCATGTTGGGCTCTGGCTCAAGTACACAACCAACTAGCAAGGTGAGCTGTTCAGTGTTGATATATCTCCTTTATTAGTTGGTTCTAAGTTTGTCTCTTGTGTGATACTTATGACTCATTGGATTAAAATCAGAGAAACAGTCACAAGAGGCATGCTGGTTGACAAGAGCTAGCGAGGGAACTCATTTCTCCCAAAGAAAGGCCCACTCTGAAATACCAGAACTTGCCTCTCTTCACAGCAGGTGAACTCAGGCTGTTCTATAAATTTTGTTCCAAATTTACTTAACTGAAGAATCAATCAAGTTTAATTCTTGAACCTTTTTGATACCATTTCACCTGAGACCCTACAGCAAGACACCTGTTCCTGCCTGTCTGTTACACTAACTTTTCATCATCTGACACAAGATCACCTCCTCCAATGCCCTCTCAAAGATTCCTTGCAAAGTTACTTGGTGATCCTGCCAGTGCAGGTGCCACTTAAAAAGCACCCAGTCCACACTGTAAAGTGGTTGGCATTTGGAAGGGCATCCAGCTGTAACAGTCATGTCAAAACTGACCTCGCCTGTGCTGGTGTCACAAAAAGCACTCAATCCACTGTGCTGCAGTGTGGTTGGAGTTAGGGCATCCATGGCAACAGAAACATGGTAATGAAATGGTCAATTCTATAATGATTTGCACACAATTGGTGTCTATTTATTTACCTTTGTTTTTCAATGTCAGAAACTGAATGCAAAGAAAGTTGTCTGTTAAGTCTCTTGTGATGTTGTAGCTGACCTAAAGCTAACACAGACAGTAAATTTTGTCTCATAAAACACAGAAAATTAACAATGATAAGACCAGTTTCAATTTCTATCACTGACCAAATAAAAGTGTAAATTGTTAATGTTTTTGTATAAGTATGGGTTTTTTATCTTTGTCATTATTTTAAAGCTATATTTCTAAGATACACTATGTTTGAATGTTTCAATTATTTACTGTGAAAAAAAAAATACAATTAAAAAGTAAATTTTATTCATTAAAAAAAAAAAAGTAGTATGTGGTATTGTATGTTTCAAAGTCTTAATTCCAATCTAATTTCAATGTCTGTCTGTCTTGTTCTCCCTCTTTATTCGAATGGTAGAGATTTGTTAAACCCAGCCTTTGTATCCTGTTGGACTAACCTCAATGAAAGTCAGCAGGATGAGCTAGTGCAATGTCTGGAGAATGCACTAAATTCTCAGGAGATTCCAGAGGTCACACAAACACTTCTGAATTTAGCTGAATTTGTTGAACACTGTGATAAGGTTCGTGAGGATTTTTCATCTTCAAGCTTTGCTCCATGAAATTTGGCATTTAAAATTATTTTACATTTTGAATATCAGTTATTTTTGTCATTCTTGGCACAATCTTAGTATCAGTTCCGTATTTCTGTAATTCTTATAATTGTCAGTTATGTTTTCCTCATTTCCTGTGAATTTATGGTCAGTGACTTCTTCAGGTCAGATATGGTACCTTTTCCACTAATCTTCTGCTTCCATCAGTCAAACTCTGTGTCACCCACCATCAGTCAGCCTTTACTTCATCTATCATCTGTCAACTTCTACCTCAAACCATCATCAATCAACTTCTACTTCATCCATCAACTCTACTTCATCTGTCATCAGTCTAACCCTACCTGAAGCCGTCATCAGTCTAACCCTACCTGAAGTCGTCATTACCCAACCTCTGTACAAGTGTTTGTCAAGCCTTTGTTCAAATCATTTAATAAAATGTTAAACAGTTCTGACTACTATTTTTATTTTGTTTTGTTATTATTTCTCATTTTATAAATTTTATTTTGTTTAACATTTATTTGTTGTTTAGGGTCCCCTACCGTTGGAGCTAAAGGTCTTGTCTCAACGAGCAATGCGGTGTCGTGCCTACGCAAAAGCATTGCACTACAAAGAGGATGAATTCCATCGAGCTCATACACGAGAGACACTTGAAGCCCTCATCAGGTAACTTCATCATCCATTATTATTATTATTATTATATCACCACCATTGTCATTACTAATACAACTATTATTATTCTTACTATCACTATGATTAACCACATCGCTATTATCTCCACTACCACAACTGTTGTTGTTCAGAATCACCAATATCATAACCATTTTTGCTTTCACTACTCTCACCACCTCAACAAATTTCATCTCTCCTTATTTCTCATTTGTTTCATTATGTTCATTATGTCCACTGATGAAATTATGTAAAGCACCAACTGGGCTATTTTCCCATATGTTCCCTCTTCAATTATTCCAGCATCAACAACAAACTTCAACAGCACGAAGCAGCCGCTGGAGTTCTTGAATATGCTCGGAAGAACCGTCTTGCAGATTTGGTTAGTATTTTAGTTTTTCTTTGAGTTAGTTGACATTCATTTAACTTGTTTGGAGACAACAGACTTTATAAGAACTAAATATAACAATTCCTTCTTGTTTCTTGTTTGATAAATTGCAGGAACTTTGGCTTTTTTTTTTTCTTTTACATCCTCAAGTTTCAGATTATTTTTTGTGTGATTTCAAATATATTGATGCTTCCAGGGCAGTTGTTTTTATTAGTGAAGACGATTATCTGACGTGCCTGGGGTCACAATGCAATTTATGTCAAAGCTTTTGGAATAGATGAGAAATCAATAACTTTTTTTCATTTTTATATTTACATTTGTTCACGGCCCACATGTATCGTATACATCATAACTTTTATATCATATACATCATAAATATTTCAATATATGCCCTCATTTTCATCAATGATAATGCTTATGAAGGCAAATATTAAACAAATCATGGCCCAAAAGACTATCTAAAAGCCACTCACCAGTTCTCAAATATATGTACATAAAATTTTCAAAAATGTTTAGAAAAGGTTTGAGACCCTTAAGACACCTCAGTCTCCTCTATTGCTGACCCTGGAATAGATGAGTAACTTAACACATTGACCGTACAGCCAAGTATTGTATTGAAGTATGATCATCCTCATTTAATATCCATTATCCATGCTTACCTAGGTTGGGCAGTTTGATGGGAATTGGCAAGTCAGAAGACTGTACCAAGCTTTACTGTCTGCTTTGGCATGGTTTCAATGGCCGGATGATCTTCCTAATGCCAGCCACTTTACAGAGTGGCTTGGGTGCTTTTTACACCTGCACCAACACTAGTGAGGCCACCAGCTAACCTCCAAGACATGACTCCTGAATTGAGAGGGGAGTAGTTATAAAGGAGGAAAGGGTAAAATGTGATTGAGGGACAGGAACGAGTGTCTTGCCGGTGAGGAAATATGTGTCTACCCCAGTTGGAAAAGAGAAAGATGTGATGTTGAGTCAATGAGAAATAATTTAGTTTTTTTTGTTTTTGTTTTATATCTTTGATTTTTGTTTCAGATCGAGGAAACTTGGTATGAGAAGCTGCATGAATGGGAAAAGGCTTTGAAAGCCTATGAGAAGAAACAAGAAACTCATCCTGATGACAAGAATTGCATTCTTGGAAGAATGCGTTGTCTAGAAGCTTTAGCAGAATGGTAGGTTAATACTGAAATTAGAACTAGCTGTGGTTGTGAGGTTAAGGAGTTTGATTCTTAACCACATGGATTTTAGGTTCAATTCCAGTACAAAGCAGCTTGGGTGCCTTTTACTGCACCCCCATCTTGACCAAGGGAATTTGGTAAAAGGAAATTGCAGGAAGCCATATATATATATAGAGAGACACACATACATGTATGTCTGTCTGTGCCTGCATTTATATGAATGTTATTTCATGGTTGTCACCAGTTGAGCAAAGCAATGGTGATACAGCTATTCCTTGTCAACATTACGGCTACTTGCTTTGCACTTTCAGAGACCTGCAAAATAAATAAGCTTGTACTCAGAAGCAGGTAAGGATTAGCAATCCTTATGTAAGTGTTCAGTAGATGGAAACTGTAAGTAGCCAGGTGTATCTATCTATCTGTCTGTACACAGTTACTTAATTTGAGTGGAATGTTCTTTTCATTTTCTTTTTAGGATAAGAAATGTATCTGAAAGGTATTTTCTATTTGCTTTTGTTATTTTGTTTGTTCCCTTTTACATATTAAAGGTAGATGGATTTGGTATCTCGGTTAACAAATCTTTCTCTATGTGGCAGGATTTGAACTCAGACATATGAAACAAACTGTTCTGATGCATTTACCCTGGCTCTACATGTTCTAATTTAATGTTTTCTTTGTTGTTTTTCTTTAGGGGTTCCCTGAACCAACTTGCTAGTGATACATGGTGTATAGCAAACGATGAGCTCCGAACTAAGATGGCTCAGTTAGCTACTGCAGCTGCCTGGGGTCTAGGTTTGTTAATCCTATTTTTTACCTTCCACAAGAATAACAATTTCCACTAACTTTAACTTATGCTGGCTACTAAGGGATTTTCTATTCATCTAATAAAGTATTTTTATAAGTTACATGTACAACAATGCAATGGTGTATGACAGTGTGATAGTGTCTGACGGCAGTGTCTGGTAGTATAACCCTTTGGTTACATAATTAAATTTTATGGTTATCTCTGTCATCATCATCATCATCATCATCATCGTTTGACGTCCGCTTTCCATGCTAGCATGGGTTGGATGATTTGACTGAGGACTGGTGAACCAGATGGCTACACCAGGCTCTAATCTGATCTGGCAGAGTTTCTACAGCTGGATGCCCTTCCTAACGCCAACCACTCCAAGTGTATAGTGGGTGCTTTTACGTGCCACCGGCACGAGGGCCAGTCCGTTGGTACTGGCAACGGCCACGCTCGAAATGGTGTTTTTACGTGCCACCTGCACAGGAGCCAGTCCAACAGCGCTGGCAACGACCTCGCTCGAATGTTTTGTTCACATGCCTCCGGCACAAGTGCCAGTAAGGCAACGCTGGTAACGATCACGCTAAAATGGTGCTTTTTACGTGCCACCGGTACAGAAGCCAGACAGCTGCTCTGGCAGTGATCCTGCTCGGAGGGTGCTGTTGGCGCTCCACTGGCACGAGTACCAGTCATTAATTTGGTTCAGTTACGGTTTCATTTGCCCCAACAGGTCTTCGCAAGCAGGGATTTGTGTCCAAATAAGGAAAGGTATGCATAAGTAGGCTGGCTACACCCTGGTAATGGCCATGGGTTATGGCCTGACTTGTCTTGCCGGGTCTTCTCATGCACAGCATATTTCCAAAGTTCTTGGTCACTAGTCATTGCCTCAGTGAGGCCTAATGTTCGAAGGTGGAAAAAATAATTAAGAAGATCTTAAAAATTGGCATTTGTAAAATGTATCACTGGGGGTGTCTCCACTTCTTGCTGTATAAAGAAGCTTTTTTTTTTTTATTTATCAAAGCCAGGGGGTTAGGGGTGTAAAACAGCTTTCTGCAATTAGAAGTAATAAAGTTTTGAGTGGAAAATCTGCTTTCCACATTCAAAGGGTTAATGTTAGATGTGATGTGTAGGACAGTGTAGAGCAGCCAATGTGACAATGTATGGCAGTGTAATTATCTTTGTATCTTTTCCATTTGCTAAAAGGGGATTGGAATAGTATGGAAGACTACCTGACGTTCATCCCAAGGAACACTTATGAAAACTTCTTCTATAGAGCCGTCTTTTCTGTTCACAATGAAAACTATTCCCAAGCTTTTCAGGTAAACTTTGTTTTATTATCATCTCTTATATAAAATTGGCCAAAATCAATCTGGAGTGGGATGATGAGGGGGTGGGGTTCTAGAAAAACTTTTCTAAATTTTTTTCATAGAAAGATGCCCCTCTCCATCATTTTGAAAGTTGTGGTTAAAAAGAAATGGGGGGAAAATCCCCGTCAAAACAGAGTGGTTGCAGCTTGTTTGATTTTCCTGATCTGAAACCCTTATCCCCGCCACCTTCGAAAAAATTTCCCCCACAAATTTCTTTATAATCTATGCCTTTTGAAAAGTATTTGTGTAAAATTTCACTAAAACATATCCATTTTCCTGAAAGTTATGAGGGGGGAAAAAGTCAGATCATGTGAATTTTATTATTATTATCAATAATTTTATTATTATTATTATTATTATCAATATCTATATTTCTATTTTCCATAAGTTTATTGACAAAGCCAGGGATATTTTAGACACAGAGTTAACAGCAATGGCAGGAGAAAGCTATGCAAGAGCATATGGGGTAAGTTTTTACAGTTTATTTTACACCAGAATATACTTTTGTGTGTTGTTTTACATTTACTTGTAAGGGTTTTTGTTGAAATCATTTTTACAGCTGTAGAAGTACAGGTATGAATGTGTGGTTGTGAAGTTTCCTTCCCAGATATGTGGTTTGGAATTCATTCTTACTGCATGGTGCTTTAGGCAACTGTCTTCTACTGTAGAGCCGGACAACCAAAATTTTAGTATATTTTGTCCACAGAAACTGGAAGAAGCCTGTTGTGTGTATGGGTATGTAAATTAAGTAGGTGATGCTGTTATATAATCTCCACTGTTTGGAACTGACATTTATTCCATTTATGACTTGTTCTAACTGTAAATTTTGGTCTGAAAATTTGACTTGTATGCCAGAAAACATGGTATATGATACAATTTACTGATGCAACAAGCATGCAATAGCATCAGTTTTCTGTCTTGAACTGGGATGCAGTACTAGGACACCTCAGAAAAGATAACTTGCAGTCAACTTGGTGTATTGCATGAAAGTCTTGGCTTTTGGCTCATCTTTTAGAATTATTTGAAGTTCTTTCTTGTTCTGTTATCTCAATTTGGCAATATATTTCAGTACATTTGAAACCAATTTTTAATACAACTGTCAGTCAGAGATGAAATATATTTTTTAAAAAAGACACTTTAGTGGGTTAAATAGAGATCTGGTCATTTAATTATAATCCAACTTGATGAAATGGTCAAAATAGTTGGTTATGGAAATGGTCAAAACTACCTTGTAGATAGAGTTTAAAAAAAAATTTTTTTTTTAAAGTTTTCTTTTTCCCTAAATAATGTTTCCATTGATGAAAGCTTTAGCAGAGTGGTAAACTTCCAGAGAGCCAAATATGTGAATTGGTTTCATTTCCCAATGCAAATCATTTCACTTGCATTGTAGTGCTCTTAAGAACGGCATAAATGTTGAGGCTTTCCAATGAATTTGCTTCTAAATTTGTTGACTTATGTGATTCCTATGTAGAAAAAATGAATGTTTGTCTGTTGTAGCCAATGGTAAATGCTCAGATGTTATCTGAACTGGAGGAAGTAATTCAGTACAAATTGATACCAGAGCGGCGAGATGTTATTAAACAGATGTGGTGGGACCGATTACAGGTAATTATGAAACATTACTGACTCTTTATTGTCAAATTGAAATGTTTTTCATTATATAAAGGTTAATTCAATGGTGACAAACTTTCTAAAAGTTGATGTTTAACACCCAACATGAATAATTTTCTTTTAATATTAGTACTGTCATTGATAAAGTACAAGCATCTCTCCTTTTACAATGAAATGTTTCTTCTCTACCTGGAGAAACCAATTTTCTAAAACCTAATGGTATATTTACGGTAGATGGTACATTATGGAATTCGGATTACTCGGTCATAAATTCATTGTTTTGAATTAATCATGCATTCTCATAACTTTGAGGTTTCAATGAAGTGATTGTTTATTTTTAGAATGACATTGTAGGGTATGTGTGAGAGGCCAGACCTGGCAACTTTGTATATACACACCAGGTAGAATATTTTGGCCAGATACGGCCAGTTTATATGTAAAAGTGTCAGAAATATGATTTCTTTTTTTAAATTAGCCATTAACTCACTAAAAACTCATTAAAAACTGCATAATTTATGTCTACTAAATACATTATTATTTCTTTTAAAACGATGGTGTCTATTTACTTTTGAAATACCTGTGTATATTATGGGGCATTGCTGTAAAAAGACAAAAGGAGAGGAGGGGGAAAAAAAGTGAAAATTTCTAGATTTAGGGTTAATGTTTATCTATCAGTGTTCTATTTGTTATTACTATACAGGGTTGTCAAAGGGTTGTTGAAGACTGGCAGAAAATTATACAAGTTCGATCATTGGTAATTAGTCCTCTGGAAGGAGTCAAAACATGGTTGAAATATGCCAGTCTTTGTCGGAAGAGTGGCCGGCTGGTAAGTTAAAGTTTCTTGACTTATTAATTCGTTTGTGTGTGTGTATACACACATACACACGTTATTGTTGCTAATCTTTTTTTTTTTTTAAATTTTATTTTGCAGGCCCTGTCACAGAAGACCCTCGAGATGTTAATGGGTGTAGATCTCTCCAAACAAAGCAACAACAATTTACCTACAGATATGCCAATGGTTACATTTGCATACATCAAACATATGTGGCTCTGTAATCAAAAGGTAAATTTATTACTAAAATTCCCATGAAACAGCTGAGAGTGTGTGTATGAGTCAATGGTCTTTAATTCAACTTCATATTCTTTGTGGTTAAGTTTTAGTTTTATCCCACAACTACTTTCACTGTTGTGTTAATTTGGGATTGGTATTTCTGCCTTTTTTTTTTTTTTTTCTTCCTAAACTCGTTAAAGAACTTTCATAACATACTCATCAAAAATGCAATATAAATTCTCATCTGTTTTTATTAATTATACAGCAAGACAGTTTTGCAGCCTTGCAACAATTTATTCATCAAACCCAACGACAGAGTGAAGTCCTGCTGTCCACTGGAGATGCGGCTGCTGTCACTGAACTTCGTAAACTATTAGCCAGGTAAGATCATTTTTAATCGTTCTATGTTGCATGCCTGAAAATACAGCACATGATTTCACCAAGTTGAATTTTGCAGACCAAAATTTACAGCCAAAAAAAAAAAAAAAAAGATAGGTTAACTTATACATCAAGATGACTTTGGAGGACCAGAAATTCCATGTGAAATACAGCAGAAGTTTGAAAGATAGTGATGGTGTTTGAATGCTTAAACTGTATTCTATGTTGACTTGTATGCTGGGAAATATTGTAAATCATTGCATGAAATCACATCCACAGGTTTAGGCTTGGATAGTGACATAAGAAAGTTGAATGTTTTGATCCAGCAGAGAATTGGGGCAGGTGTAAGGGGAACCAATTCCAGTATATTATTTACTGCTTTCTGAATTTGTCTCTAAAGATAGTAAAAGATTGGTATTTCTGTCACATCAAAAAGTTAGAGCTGGGAATTTCCATTGCAAACCTTTTTTTTTTTCTTCTTAATTTACAAATAAATTTTATAAGAAAAATGAGGTGTTTTTAATTTATATAAAATTCATGTAGTCACTACAGTAGATGAACAAGTAAAACATTAGTTCTATTATAACTGATTGATTTTATGTTAGACAATTGCATGTTAGTGGTGTCAGACATAGCATGCTGACCATTATATAACTTGTTTTATTCTCTTCTGCACATTACATTTTTATTCTTCTCTGCCGTTATATGAATTCAGTGTGCACATGCGCATTGTGTGTTCATACTTCGCTTTTTCAGTTCTTATTCAAAACTGTTTATGTATCACAACCATCTCACGAATGTGAGTTTGTGAGGAGCAATTCGTGCTTCAATGAGTGTGAAAAAAGTATGTTAGGAAGACTATTGAAACAATACAAAACAAAAATATAGAGAACGGTAATCTGGCAATAAAAAGATTAAAACAACTTTTACTGAATTTTTTGATAAAAAAATAAATGTTCGAATTTATCTTTGGAAATGGTAACAGTTTTATTTTGTAATTATTTTTTCAAATTATCTTCAAATTTGTTCCAGATGCTACTTGAAACAAGGAGATTGGTTACTCGAATTAAATGGTATTGATGATAGCTCAATTGCAAAAGCTTTAGACAGCTTTAAAATGGCCCAGGATAGAAACAAGAATTGGTATAAAGTATGTAATTCAGAGATTGTTTTTTGTTTTTTTATAATTTAATGTAGGTCTTTTCTCTGGAAGGAAAGGATCAACATCCTAATTTAATAAGGTCTACATTGCTTTTGTAATTGAACAGCTGCTAAAAAGATAGTTTTTAATTAAACAGTAAATGGATAGAATTTTAATTTCATTAATGACTAAATATGTGATCTGGTCACTTAAATTTTTAATTCCCTCCATGCCGCTTGTTATCACTGATTAATACAAAGTGTAAAAGTGTTGTTGAGAAGTTTGAATCTGAATTTGAAGGATTGAAAGATGTGTAAAGGTATAGAAAATCCTTGTAGGGGTATGTCAACTACCCTGTCAGTACCTATCACAAGCGTGAAAGAAAACAGTATTACTGTCAGAAACCAGGATTGATCAACCACACCTTTTTGGTTTTATATCCTGTTCACTGCTCCTTTGTCTCCTTCCATGTGTTCTTCAGAAATGTATTTCTTACATAATAAACCTCCCTACATTCTGTATAATGAAACTACCATTCTCATTCTCGGTCTTATCAATGACAGCCTCATAGATAACATAGTTAATAGGCTCTCTTCAGATTAAAATAATTTTTTGTAAAATGTTGAAGGTGAAAGAAAATAGTTAAAACTAATAACTATTGTTTGACGAATAGCTTGTCCTTTAATCTTTGTCTCTTCACAGGCTTGGCATGCTCTAGCTCTAACCTACTATGAAGCCGTTTTGTATTACAAAAAGAAAGAAATGTCTGCTGCAAACCTCTCTGCATCATCAGCAAGTCAAACTGAAGGGGCTGTAGCCACTGGGAAAGAAGCTCCTCCAGACATTGGTATGAAGGCACAAAGCCATGTGAGTAGTTCTCTTATAATTCCTTCTCTTCTCACTCCTTGATTTTCCTTAACAAAAATAAAGGGAAAATCTAAACTATATATGCATACAAATAATACATACAGTACCTAATTACATCTATACAACAAAATCATAGAAACTAGTGAAATGGAATATTTTATTCATAACTTGAAGATAAATAATATTTTTTATAAAAGACCAATAATATTCAGTTCATGAATTACTGTTTAAGACAGTTGAGAATTGTTTGCTTTAGATTCTTTATCAAATCTGATGATGCTATATAATTAACATTTTGAATACCAACCTCCTTGAGACCCCTTCTGCTTCTGTGCTACAAACATCAGGTTTAAAATGGTCTAAACTAAAATCTTCTATCAAAATTCCAAGTTGAATTCTGAATATCATCTTAATAATGACAGTTATTTTACTAAATTCTCCATTATTTTCAAAATTGAAACAGGCAGTATACTTTTAATAAAATATAACAACAAAACAGTTAATGATTCCATCCATATTGGAAAAAAAAAAAGGTTGATATTTTTTTTTGGTTTCTCTTGCAGAACACACCTAATATTTTACTACATTGCGTTCCTGCAGTTCGTGCTTTATTTAAAGCCATCTCACTATCAAACCAGAACAGTTTACAGGACACTCTGAGGTATGAATTTCTGTTTGGCTAATTAACATTATTTATAATTGTAATTACTGGCTAAAGTCTTGGCATAGTGAAATGTTGGACTAAATATTTTCAACTGTTGATTTTGTGACTTATTTTCTGAGTTCATATTCTTCTGGAACCAACTTGACCATTTGTTTCTCAAAGTCGGTAAATAAGTACTGGTACTTATCATCATCGTTTAACGTCTGTTTTCCATGCTGTCATGGGTTGGACGGTTTGAGTGAGGTCCGGAAAGCCAGCAGCTGCACTAGGCTCCAATCTGAATATATTGATACAAGATACCATGTGACTCTTATTTCATTAGAGTCACATGGTGAGAATTCTTCTATGAGTCAAAATACCAATGCCTTTGCTGTTCTTTCTGTTATTAGATATTAATTCCCTGCCTTCCTTTATTTCCCCCAACACTGTCTCTTTCTAAATACGAACTTGGGACTGTTTCAATTCTTTCAGATTGCTAACACTGTGGTTTGACTACGGTCACTATTCTGAGGTGCATGAATCCTTGATTGAAGGGATAAAAACCATGCAGATTGAGAACTGGCTGCAGGTAAGTGTGCTGACATGTTGCATCCTCTCTATTGTCGGAGACAAACATCTTGCTCCTCTTAGCAATGATCAGCAAAGAAATATATTCATGAAGACCAAAACAGATGCAATAAACTCTAAAATTTAGCACAAGTTAAGCTTATATCCATGTATTACTCTCTCTTTTTTTTTTTGTTTGTCTGTCTCCTATCTCTCCATCCCTCCTTCTCTCTCTCTCCATCCCTCTTTCTCTCTCTCCATCTCTACTCCCCTCTCTCCATCCCTCCTTCCTCTTGCACCTTCCACCTACCCTGTCTCTTCCCTCTCTCTCTCCTCCACCCTCTCCTCCCTCCATCTAGTTAGACACATTATAGTCTTTGTTACTGACATGCTTTATTTGACAGATCATGTCCCCCTCCCCACTAGCTCTTGCATAACACAAGGCACAATTTGTTTGACACTTCTAATTGACACAATTTGTTTGACAGGTCATACCCCAGCTGATTGCCAGAATTGACACTCCTCGTCATTCAGTCGGGCGACTAATTTCACAGTTGCTAATTGACATTGGCAAAGCTCACCCCCAGGTAAGATAGGGTTTCTGCATTATTTTTTTCTTTTTTAATATTTATTTGTAAGATGTTTGTTAGTGTGTATGCATGCACCTGAGATTCACCAGTTTATATTTGTTAAATGATTGCATCATACACATCCACACAATGTTTATGTTTGTGTATGCATGCACATTATGTTCATGAATTTATTGTTGCTCTTGCTTCTCAACTGGTGTTTCAGTAGCCATCTTGTACTCTATGTAAAGTACCATATTTCATGGCATATAAGTTGAAGCTTTCAGACCAAAATTTACAGTCAGAAATGGTAGATCAACTTATACAGCAAAATAGCTTTGAAAGATCAAAAATTTTATGTGAAATGCAGCAGGATTTGGCATGATAATAGCACTGTTTGAATGTTTACACTATATATAACATTGACTTGTATGCCAGAAAATATGGTGACTGGATCTCTGTTGGTTTCGACCATGAATATTCATGTGTTCAATCAATTGAACACACACACACACACACACACACACACACACACACACACACACACACACGCTCATTGTGTTGATCTTTAAATGGCTTCCCTTCCATTTAGTTTGTAGGAATATACCATTTTCAATTAGTTTTAAAGTTAATAAAGAATTTAATAAAATAGCTTTATTCGTAGTAATTGGTGTTTGGTATATAACATGAAATTTTGATGGAAAGTTTTTAGACCACTCTAAAACAGGTAATTCACATCATAAAACAAAAATCGGTTTGAAGTTGTTAATGCTAAAAGGATTTAACATAAAACTCTAAAAGAAAATATAATTCTTTTTTTGTTTTGTTTTTTTCTTTTCCCATTTAGGCTCTTATCTACCCGTTGACAGTAGCATCGAAGTCCAGTGTTTTAGCTCGACAAGCTGCCGCCAACAAAGTTCTTAAGAGCATGTGTGAGCACAGTAATACTCTGGTAAAACAAGCCGTTCTGGTAAGTTCCATTTTAAACTCAGAGATATGTTTTAATTATACTAACTAGTATTATTGAGAAATTGTTTGTATTACTTTCAGTGAGTATCATTTGACTTATTGTTTAGCCTTTAACTATATTAACTATTAACTTTGGACCTCACAGAGGGGATGATAGGGGACTGACTCCTGGGGGTTTGCTGTGCTTGAGAAGACACATCAAGCTGAGTAAAATCGTGGTTGTCCTTGAAACTCTCTCCAGCTGAGTGTTCCTAATTCCTAATCTTGTGGGTCTGTGGCTGCTGGTTCCATGTAAAATGCACCCATTACACTCTGTAAAGTGGTTGGCATTAGGAAGGGCATCCAACCATAGAAACCATGCCAGAACAAACATGGAGCCCGAGCAGCTCCTGACTGTCCAACCCATACCATCATGGGAAACAGACACTAAATGATGATCAATAAATATGAATTTATATGGAAAGACATCCGAGCGAGATCGTTGCCAGTGCCCCTGGACTGGCCCTTGTGCTGGTGGCACGTAAAATACACCATTTCGAGCATGGCCCTTGTGCCGGTGGCACGTAAAAGCACCCACTACACTCTTGGAGTGTTTGGCATTAGGAAGGGCATCCAGTTGTAGAAACTCTGCCAAATCAGATTGGAGCCTGGTGTAGCCTCCTGGTCCACAAGTCCTCAGTCAAATCGTCCAACCCATGCTAGCATGGAAAGCGGACGTTAAACGACGATGATGATGATTGTTCTCTATAATAAAATAATTTGATTATCAACTTATCGGGAACAACAGTTAAGTACTTTGGGGGTTGATTTGATTGTTCCCTCTCCTTCATTTGTGACCCTAAATCTTTGTTAGCCAGTATTGTCATCATGATCATTATTTTTCATGCTGGTATGATTTGGACAAAACTTCTAAAAACAGTCTGGATGCTTCTCTTGATGCCAACTTTTCCTTGATTTTTCAAGTAAGCTGCTTTATTCCATGTCTTCATACTTCAGCCTATCAAACTGCACTGTTTATGCTAAGACATGTAAAGACACGTGTGCACTCACATATAGGTTGCCATACAATTGCTGTCTATCACGTTGTTGGTCAAGCCAGACTTAAAGAAGTAATTGTTCAAGGTGCCATGCAATGGGACTGAACTCAAATCCATGTTGTTGCGAAGGAAACTTTTTAACTACACATCCATACCTGCATGTTAAGTATCATTACCACCATCATTGATTTGACATCCACTTTTCCATGCTTTCATGGGTCAGACAGGATTTATTGAGGCAGATTTTCTATGGCCAGATACCCTTCCGGTTGCCTGTATATATGCACTAAAATTAGTATTATCTAGGTACACACACACACACACACACACACTGGTATGTTGGTTTTATATTTGCTTAGTGGTTTGGCCAAGAAAGATTGAAAGAATTATGTGTTTCACTTAGTGATTTTAAACAATGACCTTTGTTTATGGTGTCATTTGCTTACAGTTTACTGTGAAAGCATGTCTGGGTTTCTTGACATGTTTCACTCAGTGATTGCAAACAAAAAGGCTTGTTTCAAGTTCTTCATGTAAGTATGTCTGGGTTGTTTGCTGTTCAAGAGACTGAAAGATTACAACCTGCAAATAGGCAGAATTAACAACAGGAGCAACATCAAGACATGGAAAACTCTTCTCCAACCTACTGCCATCTGATTCATGTGAGCAAAGAAAAGTAAGACTTTGCTCTATTCACATGTATCAATGATGAATCCAGATTGCTTTTCTAATGTTGTTTTCTATACAAAGGTTCCCAAATGTAATGCACACTAAAATTTACAGTGTTTTTGCAATTCTTTACCTGAAAGATGGCTGAATATTTCTCTTATTGTTGTTGTTTTTCAGGTGAGTGAAGAATTAATCCGTGTGGCCATTTTATGGCATGAACTATGGCATGAAGGCTTAGAAGAAGCTTCTAGGCTCTACTTTGGGGAGAAAAACATCAAAGGGATGTTTGAAACTCTTGAACCTCTACATCGTATGATGGACAGGGGACCTCAAACCATGAAAGAAATCTCTTTTAGCCAGGTGAAAACATTATTTCTTTGCTCATTGTCATTGATTTAATATTTTTTGTTATATCTTTATTGTTGTTGATTTCTTTTTGATCCTTGTTAAACCCACATTTTGGATATTGTATTTTGTCCTTTTGTATTGTCTTCAATGTCGTGGGCCCTTGTGATCAATAAAAGCCGGCAGTATTGTTATAGCATAGAAAATATGCTTCAGGGATAATTTTTGTAAACTCTTTTCTGAGTTCATACCCTACCAAGGTCAATGTTTCCTCTCCTGGGGGGGGTGGTCAATAAAATAAAACACCAGTCAAGTACTGAGGTCAATTGTACTGACTTAATGCCTCCCTCCAAATTTGAGGCTTTTTGGTCTATATACTTAAATTAGAAACTTTTTTTTGAAACTGAGTGGAAATAGGGGGCGCTGCAGTTCCACAGTGCCTATACACAAGCTGCCATTGGGTTTGAACTTGTCATTTTCTTTTTATTCCTTGCCATTACCTTGACTTTTTATTCTTATTAGGCATATGGCCGAGACTTGCTTGAGGCCCAGGAGTGGTGCAAGATATACCAGCGTTCAGCGCTGCTGAAAGATCTTACACAAGCCTGGGATCTTTACTATCAGGTCTTCCGGCGAATAACCAAGCAACTCCCTCAGGTTTGTCTCCTTCACTTTCATCATCATCATCATCATTGTTTAAGGTCTGCTTCCCATAACTAGCATGGGTGGGACATTTTATTTTTAAAAATTATTTCTAACAGTACTTTCTCATTTAACTTGTCGTAGAAAGGGTAAGGTTACTAGTGTGACTAATTATAATATATTCATTACTGATATAACTAATTACAGTGGCCTCATCATGCTGTATTGTATTTTCTGGCATACAGGTCAGCAGAGTTATATACTACCGCAACTTGTATGCTACCTGTAGGGTAAACATTTAAAGCATCACTATTTTTACAATTCCTGCTGCATTTCATTTGCAGTTTGTGGTCCTCCAAATCCGTCTTTGTGTATAAGTCAACCTACTTTTTAGGGGCCGTAAATTTTGGTCTCAGAAATAGTGGAAAACCTGGTAATTATTTGTCATGAAAAAACAAAACAAACTAATAATGGTTAATATAGCTTGTGAAATGCAGCAGGATTTTGAAAGATAATAAAGATGTTTGGATGTTGCCACTGTTATACTGCATTCACTTGTATACCAGAAGATATGGTATATTATTGCAACTGTTATTGGTGATGATTTTTTTTGTTTTTGTTTTTGTTGTTTTCTCTTCATTTTCCCTTGTTACAGATGGAATGGTTATTATTTTTGTGAGACATTCTTACTTGACTTTCCACTGCTAATTATTCAAGAATGGAACCTTATTTTTCTTTTTACTTTATCCAGTTAAACATAGTGAGGCAAATAGTTTTGTGCTTTGTCCAACAACATGTTATCACAATCTTTAATAATTCTGAACCTTTAACTCATCTTACAGCTTCAGCATAAATATAATGTATTGCTCTCTTTTTTTATTGATTTAACTAAGAGATAATCATCTCACTGTATTTTCTTTAGATGTGTCAGATTTTTTTTTTAAATGGTATTTTAATATTAAGATTCCTCAACTGATGTGGTTCTTCTGTTTAGTTAACTTCTTTGGAATTGCAATACATGTCGCCAAACTTACTGCGGTGTCAAGACTTGGAACTGGCTGTCCCCGGCACATATGACCCGAACCAGCCTGTTGTGTGCATCCACCATGTTCAAACTACTCTCCAAGTGATCACATCCAAACAGCGACCTCGAAAATTGAGCATATATGGTAAGATTTTGAAATATATTAAAATTTTCATTCATTTTGACACATAACAATAAGCTGATGGTTTTTGTCTTCTTTTTTCTTGGTTGTTTTAGATCCATTTTCCCATTTTAACAAGAATTGAATAGACTTTACCTGTTTGTATCAATTGTATCAAGAGTCTGTGATGAAGATATAATCTTTGAATTAGTAGTAAGGTGTAATGTTATTATTTTGTCAAATTTTCCAGGTAGCGATGGCAAGGATTATGTCTTTCTTCTAAAAGGACATGAAGACCTTCGACAAGATGAGAGAGTGATGCAATTGTTTGTTTTAGTCAACTCATTATTGGCAAACAATCCAAAAACATTCCGCCGAAATTTATCGTAAGTTTTACTTACAAATGTTGCATGTTTTTGTCTAATATTCTACCTGTCTCTTTTACTATCCTTTGAACAGTTTCTATTCCTCTGAGTTCATCATATTTATATCCTTTTTTCCCTGCTTGCAAGGGTTAGACAGGTCTTCTGGAGCACAACATATTGCTGCACAATGCAGTCACTTGTCGTCTCCTTTGTGAAGTTCAGTATTCTGTTTCATATCTGTATTTTGTCTCTGCTTAAGCTTCCTTGATATGTGGTTTTTATTTCCTGCCACTTCTACATCTCAACTCCCAGGCCCTCATGCTAAACTCTCTTTTCAATCCTTTTCTTCCATGAAATCTCTTCCTCTGGAACCGTTTCCCTCTTCATCTCCCATCCAAATACTACTCTGAACTCACTTCACCTAACAGCATTACTTTTCATTTGTTTTACAGGATAACTCGATATGCTGTTATTCCACTGTCTACTAATTCTGGCCTCATTGGCTGGGTGCCTCACTGTGATACACTACACTCTCTCATCAGAGATTACCGTGAAAAGAAGAAGATCCTGCTCAACATTGAACATCGCTTAATGCTTCGGGTAATTATCACATTACATATTTGTTATATCAAGGATCTTGGGGAACAACCTACACCAACATACTCCACCCTTGACCCCTAGACAGATATGCTCTGCCACCCTATCAAATGCTATTGAACAGTCCAGCCTATGCAAGCATGAAAAGCAGATTTAAAATCACCATCATCATCGTTTAACGTTCGCTTTCCATGCTAGCATGGGTTGGACGATTTGACTGAGGACTGGTGGAACCCGAAGGCTACACCAGGCTCCAATCTGATTTGGCAGAGTTTCTACAGCTGGATGCCCTTCCTAATGCCAACCACTCCGAGAGTGTAGTGGGTGCTTTTACGTGTCACCCGCACGAAGGCCAATCAGGCGGTACTGGCATCACTAAGCAGCTGATTAAAAGCTAATCCAATGTTCTCAGTATAGATTTAAGTAAAATTTATCCTCTGCTGAAATGAATTACAGTAATTCTTGATTTGATACACTTTTGTCCTCTCTTACGACAGCATTCACTTTTGCTCTTCAGAATCGGCTGATCATATGATCATCTCCACTTAGACATTCCCTACTTATTACCCATACTGTCCTCACCACCACCACACCTGGCACTGCACTAACCATTGTCTCCATTTATTCTACCTCAGAATGTTGACTGCCTGGAATTTCCTCCCTGCCCACGTTATTTCTTCAACTGAACTCGTATGAAGGCGGACTTTAGAGTTCATAGGCTGACTGTGAAGGAGTGATGCTAGAGCTGTGAAATCTTGCATGTATTTATTTCAGTGCTTCTTAATAACTGCGTTATTTTTTTCCAAGTAAACTGATGTCTGTCTGTTCAAAGAAGAGTTCAAAGTAACTAGTAGCTACTTTTATTGAAAATGGACAAAATTTGGCATTGTTCTGTTATCATATAACTGCAGGAAAAGGGTTTAGCTCCCAAGGCCATCCATGCTGATATGGTCCTTGCATTAGGAAATGATACTCCAGCTTTATCAAAAGTGCAAAAGTGGGCAGCTGAATTTAGGAGAGGAAAGGAGTCTTGAAGATGGTCCAAGGTCTGGGTGTCCTGCAACTGCCACCACTGAGGAAAACATTGTGTTCATCACATTGTGATGGATCACAGGTGATTGACTATCAATCAAATCACCAATGCTATTAGCATATCACACAAGAGAGTTGAGAATGTCTTGCACAATGAACTTAGTATGACAAAAAAATTTTTTTTCTTATTTCAATATTCTTCTCTTAATTGTTGTTGTTTTTGGCTTAATTTTCAAGATGGCTCCTGACTATGACCACCTTACATTAATGGAAAAAGTGGAAGTGTTTGAGCATGCTTTGGAACACACCCAAGGTGATGACCTTGCTAAGATTCTCTGGTATAAATCACCAAGTTCTGAGGTTGGTAGTTTCCAAACCTTGCTTGTCCTCTTCCTAATTATTTCATATTATTCCTTGATTTATAATTGTTCTTTAATGACAAATCAGTAAACTTTGTTGATTGTTACACATGTAAAAAATTGTTAAAAATAATTGTTTACTATTTGAGGTGAATTTTTATTTTTTTTTATAAGTTTCTTAAGAACCCTTATTAACGGTTTCCTTTGCTTTTGGTTTTTTATCTTACTGATTATTTCATCTGGAAATCTAATTCTCCATAACCTGCTACGTGTTTGGCCTTTTGGGTTTTTATTTATTTATTAATATATTTCCTCTGATGACGTTACAAAGTAGTATTTTGCACTTGACTCTTTTCTTCAGTTCCTTGTGGACTTTACCTTAACATAGTTGTGGCATTTGTTATCCCATCACCATCACCACCATCATCATAATCATTGTCATCAAATTAGCAACCAGATATTTATGCTTGAAAAACCAGAAATCCTTTAAAAATCAATCCCCTTTTCTGTCCTTGTTTCTTTCAGGTTTGGTTTGATCGTCGAACGAATTATACTCGTTCATTGGCTGTTATGTCTATGGTTGGATATATACTTGGTTTAGGTGACAGGTAAATACCACTGGTACCTCATCTCGTTTATCAGGCAGCTGATAATTAACAACTTCACTCTAGCTAGTTTTATCTGCATCTAATATTTGTGAATTTACGAAGTGGTAGACTGGCAGAATTGTAAGAACATCTTAGAAAATACCATGCAGTATTTAGTTATAATCCTGTTGAGGTCAGCTTTACCTTTCATCCTTCTAGATTTGGTAAAATAAAATACCAGCCAATTAGTTTAACTGCTCTCTTAGGCTCTTAAACTTGTGCCTATGTCAAAAAACAATATTTATGAGTTTAAAAGAAAGGTGCATGTCCCTTAAGGCCTTTATAATATCAACTTTTGTCCCTGTATTTCCCAAAATCAAATTTTATCAAAAATCAATCTTGTTTACATTCTTATCATTATCATTGTTGAACATCCATCTTAATGGAATAAATATCTCTTTATTGCTCACAGGGGACAAACAGGGACAAAGGGATTAAGTCAATTACGTCGACCCCAGTGCATAACTGGTACTTATTTAATCAACCCCGAAAGGATGAAAGGCAGAGTCGACCTAAAATGCTAAACAGTTAATCATTTCTTTGTCTGATTTTTTTTTTTTTTTTCCTGCTAATGTTGAAATTTATGTTTTAATTCTAGACATCCTTCTAATTTAATGTTGGATCGTATGAGTGGTAAAATTATACACATTGATTTTGGTGATTGTTTTGAAGTTGCAATGACTCGTGAAAAATTCCCTGAAAAAATTCCATTCCGCTTGACTCGAATGCTTATTAATGCTATGGAGGTAAATCATATATTTCTCAACTCTTTACCATGTTTTGTTCCTTTTATTGTTTCTCGAAGATGAATTCTGATATATCTACTTCTATGAATCCTTCAGGTTAAGAGATGAAAGACCAGGCACTGTTTGTGCTTCAGCTCCTCTGAATAATTAGTCCTGTTGTGGTAATAGTCATAAATATATGACTGCTTCCAAAATAATTAGGAGTCTCAGAAATTCAGAGACAATTACAGCAGCGATCTCTGACCATTTTTGCTCCATGGACTGCTTTCATGCAACACAATTTTTCCACAGACCAGGACATCATTCACATAAAAAAGTGCATAATATATAATTCAATTGTTAAAACCATAAAGTCTAGCAGTATGAGATATGGATATATATATTTATTTAGCCACATGACTTCCATAGGATTACAGCTGTTTCGCAACCATTTTCATGAAGTATTAATTTCAGCATAGAAGAAATTATGCAGATGTGTTTGAATTAATATGTATGCTCAGCATTACACAATACAGTTGTATATTCATAATTTAATGCAAATAAAGAAAGCTAGCTCATCTGATCACCAAAACATTTTGCTTACACCAACAGCTCAATGCAAGTGTAATTATTGCATTGTATATAATGCACTTTATTTCTATTATTACATTGTTATACACACACACACACACACATAGTACTCTTTGGGTGGGGGCTGTAAATTTTGGTCTAAAAATTTTGACTTGTTTGCCAGAAAATAGTGTTCAAGTTGTATTAATGCTTTTACTCCACATTGATGTAGTGTTCAAATAAACAAGCACATATTTTCCACAGGTAACTGGTATTGATGGCATTTATCGACACACTTGTGAAAGTGTCATGTCAGTTCTCCGCGAATACAAAGACAGCCTGATGGCTGTTCTGGAAGCCTTCGTCTATGATCCTCTACTCAATTGGCGATTAATGGATGGTAAACTGTTTTCCAACTTTCTCAACCTTTGTTAATATAATAGCCCCATCTCACACTAACTAATTATGAAATATATATCATTGCATGTAAGCTAAATTTCAACTAATTAATTAACATGAGTTCTCATTTTTATTGTCATTTTTATTGTCAAGTCATGTCACTTGTAGTTGAGGCATTGTAAATGTCTTATCTCAATCAGTCATGGACTGATTGAGATAAGAATGGCAAACTTAACGCAAACCTAATGAATAGCAAACTTAACGAAAAATTACTTTTTTAATTTGTTTTCGTAGTACAGCCCACTGAGCCATGTCTCATGAAGGTGACTTCTCAAAATAGGCTGCCCATGCCTTATCTCAATGTTCTGCCAACTTACCATTTGTGAAGATTAATGGAATGTCAAGTTTTCTTTCTCTCATCTAAAACTATGGGCTTTTTGAAGTGAAAGTATCCTTCCCTTCTTGGAAGCTAGCAAATGTTTGATTTCTTTAGTGATGGCCAGATTGAAAATTTTCACTGTCTAATCACATAATTATAGTATGATTAATAATGACTAAAAGAACCCTTAATGATCAAGTTTCACATAAATCTTAAAAATCAAATGAATAAAACTGAGGTAAAATATGATGAAAGACCTTTTGGTCATGACCAGATGTGTTAGATATATGTTGGTTATGTTCATAAGATAGTGAATTGACCATTATAAGAACATTGGATAGAATACTTTGTAGTATTTGTTCTAATTCTGCACTGCAAGTTCAATTCTCAAACTGGTCAGCTTTGCCTTCCATCCATTTTTGGGGATCAGTGAGAAAGACAGAACCAGTCCAAATTGGCAGAACTGTTAGAACATCAGGCAAGATTCCTTCAGCTATCTCGTCTGTTTGTGTTCTGATAGTTTGGCACCGGTATTGTCTTGCTGTCTCCCTCTGCACCCAAGTCGGTGGCTTTTCCCTTGGCTAAACATTGGTTGCATGGAGAAACTTGCATGCATGGGTGACTATCTTCTGAAAGAAAAAAAAAAAAAATCATGCTCAGGCCTGTGCATACCTGTACTGATGCAGGGTTGGCATTGACCAAGAGAGGCCTTTTAGGATTAAATTATCTAATATGTCCTTACTATAGTCAAATTGCTAGGGTATGATTTGAGGAGTACTTAGCTACTATTTCTAGCTGGTTGAACAACCATGCAATTGCCTTTCCTTTCATGTGATGAAGGTAAAGTTTGTGATTTTTAAAAAAATGGTGAAGGTAGCCATTCCCCCCCCCCTCATGTTTTATCAGTCATGACATTTT
>NC_068992.1:7557909-7569747 GCF_001194135.2 Octopus bimaculoides
GGATGGACTGTGGGGGAAAATACAATGAAAACAAAACTTGCCACACAACAGGTGGGTCTCCTGATAACAGAATAGCTTATGATTGTGATACACAGTAGGGGACCGTATTCAAATGGTTCTCTGAATGAACAAAATTGAATAACAAGCAGTTTTTTTTTTGTTTTTTTGTTCTTGTTTAAATTAAGCTCACATAACAAACTGAAATCTGATCAGCAAGCTATGAGCAGATTGTGCACACACACACACACATTAATGACTGGATGAGTATATATATGAATGGTGTGCTGAATGAAAAGATTATATAGTGACCATTTTCTTTTTCTGAAGAAGATTACATTCAGCCAGTGAGCTAAAATCTGAAGAACAAAGTAGTGGCTGAGAGAATGTGTGTGTGTGTGTGTATATACAATTTGTTAAAATCTATGTATGCATTTTGTGTTTGCAAATTTTCATATTTTATAGAGAAAATATTTATAAAAACACAGCCATGGAGTGACAGAAGCAGGGCAAAGGGAAATGCACACACACACACACACACACACACACACACACACACACACAATGTATACTCTTGTACATATATATTTATGTATTTGCTGTTATGAACAAAAGGAAAGCATCATTTCATGTCTTTATGCAGAGTTTGTCTGGCTTGGAAAGGATTATCCTATTATGTATTTCAATTACTCATGTAACAAACAATTTGGTTAATGAAAAGGGCTCCAGAACAGATTGTCCATGTATAGAGATTCCACTATATACATACATACATATATATGTATATATATATATATGTATAGCTTGGCTTCTCTGCCCGCTCCCCCGCCTTCTCTTTCTTGTATATTTACTCTGATCCTTTCAGCAAATGATAAGCCGAAAGGAAAAGCTGAAACGTCGGATTCTATGCCCAGTAGTCAGGAACGAGGTGAGTGGGCTGTACAGACTGCAGGGGCGGGGTGGGTGGGATGCTGCAATGTGTATTCGCTTCCTTTTCTTTCTCTTTTTTGTTCTGCACTTTAGCTGCCACTGCAACGCATCTTTTAGCTGCAGGGCCTGTGCACTCTTTGCTCACACTAGTTTTGTTTCTAGTTGTTTTTTTTGTTTTTCAAAATATTCACTTTTGTCATCAATTGTTGTCATTGTTGTCTTGTGTTTTACCTTTTTTTTTAATGTTTCATTTATTTATTATATTCAATTTATTTATTATATTCGATTTATTACAGTTATTTTAATTTCGCTTAATATATTTCAAAATTGCTAATTGCTATTAATTTCAAATAAACATTAAATGTTCTTGTGTTTATGTAGTATGTTCTTATTACAGTTCTTATTGAATGCATTTTTTTTATTCAAAAAAGGGCGTTTAATGAGGAGAAAAAAAACTCCTATTTTTCTTGCTTGCTGAAATATTGAGCTAGAAACATAGCAATAAGATTGTGTGTGTCTTTGAAAATGTGACAGAATAACATTGTTGCAGCATTGGATTAATACAAGTGAGGAATTAATCTCAATACTACTTTGTCTCAGTTATTTTATACAGTGCGAGTTATTAGTTGAAGCTGGGTTGAGCATATTTGGCCATGGCAAAACTTTGCCTTGCATCCTTTCAAGTTCAATGAAGTTCCAGTCCAGTACAAGGGTTCATGTAATCAACTAAGCCTCTGTTAAAATTGTTAGCTTTGTGTCTAACTTAGAAATTATTATTATTATTATTGCAGAAAGCTGGCAGAACCATTATCACACAGTAAAATGCAGAGTAGCATTTCATCTGTTCAATGTTGATGAAACAAATACCAGTCAAATACTGGGGTTCACTGACCTCCTTCCCTCAAAAACTGATGGCTCTATGACAAAAATAAGGATTACTAATATTATTTATTATTAAAGCAGCAAGCTGGTAGAATCATAAGAAAAGCAGGCAAAATGCTTAATGGTATTTCACCCAACGCTATATACCAAGTTCAAATTTTGCTGAGGTTGACTTTGCCTTCCATCGTTTCAGGGTCAGTAAAATATCAGCTGAACTCTCGGGTTGATGTAATCAACT
Organism: Octopus bimaculoides; assembly: GCF_001194135.2. NCBI lineage: Eukaryota > Metazoa > Mollusca > Cephalopoda > Octopoda > Octopodidae > Octopus > Octopus bimaculoides. Next base: position 7,559,957 of record NC_068992.1, read on the forward strand.
TACCCTCCGCGCCTAAAATTGCTAGCCTTGTGTCAAAATTTGGGACCATTATTATTATTATTATTATTATTATTAAAAGGTAGTGAAATGGCAGAATCATCAGAGCATTGGTAAAAAATGCTTTGCAGCACTTGTTCCAGCCTTTTCATTTTTATCTTTTTGATGTTGAATAAATAAAACTAGCAGTGGAAGTTTGAGGGTTGATGTAATTAACTGGACCCCTTCCACTAAAATTGCTTTGTGCCTAAATTTAAAAATGAGCCTGGAAAAGTAGACATTAAAACGATGATGATGATGATGATGATGATTAGTTAAGTATTTGTGTTGGGGAACGTGAGAAAAAGCAGACATGTTAGGACATCCTGAGTTGTCTTGCCTTTCAATCAACTTAGCAGTCAGTGAAGAGTTAATTTCTGAGCATTTGTTGGGGTAATTCACAGAGGTTTTTAAGCCGTGTTAATCGAAATGGCATGGTTACTTTGAGATATTACAGTAATTATCTAATTATGCATTTATTTGGTCATGGCTATTAATAATAATTGTTTTACCTTGGACACAAGACCGTAAATTTGTGTAGTTGATTAAATCAACTTCCAAATACGTAATTGGTTATATTATTTTATCAGTCACAAAAGGGTGAAAGATCCAAACTACAAAAGTTGACCTCAGAATATAAAAAGGTTAGAACTCAAAGTGCAAAGAGCCCCGATAGACATCTCAAGACACTTTGTCTAATAACCATGCAATTCTGCCGTTCTGTCTGTTGCCCAAAGAATTTTTAACATAGGTATCAGGTTTCAAGGGAGAGGATGTTGATTATATCGACCTCAGTTCTTGACCGGTACTTCATTTACTTCGGAAGGGTGAAAGGTAAAGTTCACCCCATAATGACTTACCTGTCATACATCATGACTTTTCCAGGCTCTTTTGCTCTGCACCTGTTGCCATTTGCTGTCAACACTTTTGCAACACAACCACTACGCACATTATGTCTCCTCAAAAATGTATAGACTTTGTTGTTGTGTATGTCGGGTTAATGCTTCTGATATTGCATTGCTTTTTTAACTCCTGTTTGCACTCTCTCTCTCTCTCTCTCTTCATATTCCATGTTGTACGTAAACATATTGTATTTAGTTTTGATCCTCTTTAACTGCAGCAAATTCTTTGATTTCATTGGCATCCACATTTCTGACAAGTTTCAGTGATTTCATTTATGTAGAGAAATAGGAACAGATATAGCTGTGTGATACCTTGGGCAAGTGTCTTCTATTATAGCCCTGGGCCAACCAAAGCCTTTTGAGTGAATTTAGTCGGCAGGGACTGAAAGGTACCTATTGTGTGTGTTTGATTGTCATTTGCTACAAGCAGGTCTGTTGTTACTTCTATCAACTAATTATCTGCTCGCTTCACATTTCCAGACATGTTAAATAGGTAACATGGAAAAAGACACAAAACATTCATAGAAATCTACAACAATTTTTTTTTTTTTTTCTTCAGAGCAGAAGCAGTAATTCCTTCTTCCCTTCACCTTGAACCCTAAAACTCTGCTTTCAGTATCTCTAACTTTAACAGTAACCCTTCTATATTCTACTTCCACTGAGCCATTAACTGAATCCAGCCACTCATTATCTCACTTGACAATAATTTGGACTGTCAGTTTCAACTGTAAAATGACTTTCTCTATTTTCAAACATTCAAGTTGATGTAGTTTATAGTGTAAGCAGTCAACCATCTTCAAATCTTGCTGCATTTTACATGGAATTTTTGGTCCTCCAAACTGTCTTCAGCAGTTACAGCCCATGTTTCACTGCCATGAAGCATGGCAGTTTGCACACATGCATCATACAATCTACCTTTCACACTGAGTGAGAGGCCCTTTGTCACCAGTAGGAGTAGAAGCTTTCTGAACTTTGTCCAGGCTATTCTTATTCTAGTGGTAACACTCTCTGAGCATCCACCCCCACTACAGACATGAGGTAAATATTGCCTTACTTGGAACCATGTGGTTATAGAAAATCTGCCTCAACAAAATTCCATCGAACTACCTGCAAGCATGGAAAAAAAACATTATGACAATAATAATGTCACTTGGACTAATCCCTGCTACCTTTTTTTTCTCTTCTTGCTTTTCAAAGTGATAGAGTATGATTTGGTGACAATTTCGCTGTTATTTCCAGCAAGTTGAACAACTACATATGACTCTCATAAAGTGGACTTTTTTTGTTACAGTCTGAGAGATGGGGGGAAGGGGAAGAGGAGCTTCTATATTTCAGAGTTATTGTGGTCAAATTCTTAATACTTTACTTTTAGTTTACAGAACTAAAACCATGATCTTGAAGAGGGACTAACTGAAGTTGTCATGACTATTGTCTATTTATCTGCTCCACATTATTCCTTGGTCAAATATTTTATGTCTGTCCAACCTGCAACAAAAAGCACAAACAGACTGGTGCAGCAACTGTTGTGCAATGCTCTGCTGCAAATGGTTACCTCATGAATGCAGCATAATGATCAATAAGTCTTCACAATTCACTGCAGATATGACTGACATTCATACAACCAAAGTGTATATTTACTAAAAAGAGTCTAAACCTTTCTTTTAGAATGTCAGCAGCGATAGGATTTGAGGGAAAGGATTGGTTTAAAGAATTAAAACCTATTTAGTAATTCTGCTTGGTTCCGCATGCAACAAAAATCCTTTTTTTTTTTTTCTTTTTACCTTGTCATTTGTATGTTTTTTCTCTTTAAACATGTTTATCGTGTGTGACTATTTTATTCTTGATGATTCTGTTCCAGGTGAACACCTCATGGAAGCTGGTGATATGCAAACTACACACAAGAAAACTACTGGCCAGAATACCACTGTTGCTGCTGCTACTGCTGCTGCTGCTGCTCCAGAAATGATACATTCTCTTTCTGGTAAATATTAGGGATATTCGCCTGTTTTATCAAACTCTGTCTACTTTGGGATAGAATGTAGTGAATTGTTTATTGAAAATTCGATTTCCAGATGGCTGGCAATTAGCCCTGTAACTTTCAGACTATCAAATGTAATGCTTATTGAAAATAATGTGAATACAATGTTTTCAATTAATCAAGCATTATCTCTTATAGCATCAAGATCTTGATGAGGTTGTTGCTTAATTTTTGAATGACATTGTAGGGTAGGTGTAAAAGGCTGGATCCAGCCAATTTGAATACAAAACATGTAGAATATTTGGGCCAGATATGGCTGGTTTCAGTGTTAAAGTGGGAGCTACCAGAAGGATGAAAATCAAAATTTGATTTCAGCAGGATTCAAACTCAACATAATTCAATTGGGACACAGATCATCAGACAGGCTCATTTAACTTTTGGTGAAACAAATATCAATTAACCCTTTAGCATACAGATCAGGCCCAAATATTCTACTTGTTATTTGTTCAAGGTGGCTACATTCATCTTCTTACACATACCCTACAATGTCATTTAATCACATCATTGAAATCTCAAGTTTATGAGAATGTATGATTAATTCAAAGCAATGTGAATGAATAAAGATTATGTTTGACAGATTAATCTGAATGTTTAAAGGGTTAAAGGATATGAATAATTGCAACAAAGCTATGTGTCTGTTGTCTCTCAAAATGTGTCTTGGATGTAACTAATATTGGTACCAAAAAGCCACTTAAAATAATCAGTAGGTATATTGCGAAATATTGGGTAAATTCCTGTGTAATTTATTTAGCTTAAATATTGATGGTATTGATTTACAAAAACCAATTGACACATAAAAGAGGTTTGTTAATTGTGTTCATGTTTTCTACTTGATATATCACAGACACAGTTCAACCAGAGGCTTTGAACAAGAAGGCCATATCTATAATCAACCACGTCAAAGAGAAACTGACAGGTAATTTCTCATTACTATCTTTGTACTCCCCCCTCCCCCCCTCTCTCTCTGGCTCACTGAATTGAAACTCGTCTTCTGTTCCTAATATTTTGTTGATATAATCTAAGACTTATGGTTTCCACAGATGGGGGTCATAAATCTTCTTAAAACAGGCATGGGCAACCTTTTTCGGTAAACAGGCCATATGTGACCTGGTTCATCATCAGGCAGGTCACACCTCTTACAAGGTGGTTTCAGAAAGTTCCTGGACTTGTTATGTTAATGAAAAATAACTTATTTACGTAAGTTTTAACTTCATCTCTTTTGAAATAGTCACTTTGCTTAGCAATACACTGGTCCCGGTGTTCCTGCCACTTTTGGAATCCAGTCTGGAAGCCATTTTCCATAAATCAATCAAGAGCTTTCTGCTCTTTGCTCTGGAGTTTGACAACAGTGTTAAAATGACAACCTTTTCATTGTGGGGAAATGGAAGTCCACAGGTGCGACATCTGGTAAATAGGGCAGGTGTGCATGCAATGCCATGTTGTTTTTGGAAAAGAAACTCATGAGTGAGGAAAGCTTGGTGAAGTAACCAATTCTTTGCACTCTGCAGATCTGGTCACTTTTGCTGAATGTTCTCCCTCGAACACTTCAAAATGTCACAGAACTCTCAATTGATGGTCTGGCCCTGGGGGATGAATTCTGGATGCACAATATCACATTTCCAGGGGTGATGCTCATTGTCTTCCAGGGACGTTCTTCTGCTTTTGAAGCACTTGTGCCACTCAGAACATTGCATGTGACCCTTAATCTCATCACTGTGGCATGGCAACCCAAACTAGCTCTCACTGCTGGAATTTCAAACAACTCAGTTCGGTGCCATCCCTCCAACCTCTGCAACCTTGGTTCTTGACAGAATGACATGATTGGCTACAATTGTTTGGACGTTGACAATTTGGCAAAACTGACTGGACATTTGGTAACTAGGGATTTTTTTTGTTTTCTTTTTTGGCCCTGGAGGCAAATGCATGTGTGTGTGCAGAAATGTACACATACAGAAAGAAGGAGAGAGAGAAAGACACTACAATTTCTTAATTAAACACAATTGACAAACACTTTCCCTCTCCTCACACACATACACACAGTGATCGAGGATGAAAAGAGAGAATGTATGAGACAAACATTGAAAAACAACACCAAAACATCAGTTGAAAAACATCCACCCAGTTTCCAAATGGGATACAGATCAGGATGAAATGTGAAATTGAACTCTGATCATAAGGATCCACAAATAAATGCTGCAAGGCATTTTGTCCAATACAAGCAATTCTTACATTAAAAAAAAAAAAAAAGAAACAAAGATATTGGTGTGAATTATTTTTTTTGCTTCCGTTTCTTCAGGTCGTGACTTTTCAAAGGAGGAAGCTGTGGAAGTCTCCCGGCAAGTTGACCTTCTCATATGTCAAGCAACATCCCACGAGAATCTATGCCAGTGCTATATAGGATGGTCTGTGTCTCTTTAGCTTTATTTATTCCTTATTGTTACTGCTTCTGTTGTTTAGATCCAGGTTAAATCTGGTCGACCAGATCCATGGTGTTCCAACTATGTCCATCCTGCCTTTTTTGTTTTCAGACCTAATATATTTAGGACAGCATTATCTAATGTCTTTCCTTTTGTAAAGGAGTAGTTTATGATTTGAGGAAGATTCAGTTGTTTTTTCATGCATGTCATACAACCATTTGTAGGATCTTTTGTTTACCTCGTTTTTCCTTTGTATAGAAGAAATGATGATGATTGTGAAATGATGACATTATAATGATAAATAATAATACATGCCTGGTTGAAGGTATCAGAAGATGCTTAACCCAATTGTAGAATTGTAGATGTTTTGTAGAATAACAAATTAACCTCAAAATGATCCCTCAAACTACTAAAAATAGCAGCTGAATCTCCCTCAAACCATACTGTGCTGTTTTAACACAAAAAAAAATGGAAGGATACTGTGAACAACAGTGTTGAATGCCCAAAACAACAGAATGGTCATGGCTATTTTTGATCATAGGTGTCCTCGATCAGGATGGCCTGGAGTTATACAACAACAGCTGCAAATAAAATGTGCCATTTTAATAAACTTTATAAATGATTTACATTGTGTTTTCAATCCTATGGATATACATTTCTATTTCTCGTTGCAGGTGTCCATTCTGGTAGTGATTCATGGTGCTTAAAAATGGAATAAATGTTTGAGAACGTAAAGAACTTCTTATCCAAACAAATAGAGAGACTGTCTGTACCAGTACTGGTTGTCAGCCGTCAGGCTAACAAAACCATAAGTGGATATAACCAAAAATAAAAATCACTCCCAGAGAACTATTGGCTGATAGAATTGGCTGGGTCTTCATTTTTATCAATGAGTTTTAGTAATACAGAGATCTGTTCATCTGTATTAATTTGGTGAATGTGGATTTTATTTTCGCATATCTTTATTATGCATAAAGCCACATGTTGTATGATTGTGCAATGTTGATACTTTTTACTGAATGCAATCTATGCCTGCAACATGTGTGCCACATGTTGCAGTGTGCAAGTCACATATTAGAGACAGGGGTGGGGTGATCATACTCTAAAGCTAGGCCTTCTCATAAACATTCTTCAAGAGGTTTATGTGTTACATTCATTGAAATCCATTACTTACCTTACACCAAGGAATAAAACAAAAAAAAACAAGACATAAGCTTGAGACTCCGCTACAATTATTTATATAATGAAACAATTCTTCTTTGTTTTGAAGTCCAGTTTACTAACCTGATGTATTATCTTGTGGAGACCACTCATTTATCTCCTCCAATTGTCTGTGTATGCATGTGTGTGTGTGTAAATCTTAAAATTTTTTTTTTCTTTTCTTTACAATTGTAAATTATTTTAATAGCATCTCCTGATAATTAAATTGAGCTTTATTTAAAATTGGTCTCTTGACATGAATTGTTTGTGATATGTATCGCTAGCAGCCAACTTAACAAAGCCCAAAGGAATACATGTTCAATTTCCTAAACCTTAAAAACACATTAAAATGCTGCATTCCTTATACATTAAAGGAATTCATTACTCCCCCCCCCCCCCCCCCCTCCGTATACTTTTTCTGTATAAAACTGATTGGATTAGTTTTGTGTTAATATTTTAGAGGCATAGGTGGGGAGAAACGAGGGAGAGGGGGTGCAAAATTGCTTTAGGATTTTCACTGACAATTCAACAAGGGATGAGATAAGGGGTTAGACATAAGGTTTATTTACTTTGCTGAAAGATTTTTTTTTTTTCTTCTTCTTAAACTTGATAAGCAAATAAGCTTTTTTTTTTTTTTATCCGAATTTGTCTGTGTAGGAGAGAAATTGTTTAGTTAAACTATAAGTACCAACATGATATTCTCCTATTTCACATAAATCAAGTTTTCTCTTTCATCAGCAAGTGAGAAGAAAATGAAAAGATGATTTGGTACATCAAAATATTAAAACTATCATTCCATTACCAAGTTGGTTTTTTTTTTTCTTTCTTTTTTTTCCATTACATTTTAATTTTCTGTAAAATGATTTTACAATAATTATTTTGGTTCTTTAATCAGATTTCTTACAATCAAAATTAAAATTCTTGGAAACAAAATCAATTATGATATTATTAAGAAAGTTATTTGAGACAATGGTTTAACTATTGTCAGAAGGTTTCATAATTAAAACGGAAAAAATTAAAAAATTTGGTGGTGACCACTAAATTATAGTCTTGTAAATATTTTTAGAATATTCTGCTTTAATTTGCTGCAGATACAGTAAGGTAATTCAATGTGTGTGTGTGATTCTTAAATACAATTATTATATGCATATAATGTCTACTTGTCTGCTGACTCATTATTTCGGGATTTCAAGTGATGAAAGAACACTTCTGTGTTTTCTCAAGCTTCTATGAACTATATTCACAGACTGATGATACTTCAACTGTTAAATTCTGTGGTGTTTATCTAATGTATCTTTTATTTGATAACACCTGATTGATTTCAGAGTCTTCAACCTGTTTAATATCATCTTTTGGTTTAATTATTTCTGCTGATTGTCCCACCACCACCACCACCACTAACCCCATCTGATTGTACAAACAGTTCATTTTAGTGAATGATATATTGAATGTGTTTAATTAAGGTGGCAAGCTGCTGGGCTTATTTCCACACCAGACAAAATGCTTGGCAGCATCTGTTCCCGCTTTACATTCTCAGTTCAAACTCCACTGAGGTTGACTTTGCCTTTCATCCTTTCGGATGAAGTGAACTAAGTATCAGTTGAGTTCTAGAGTTGATGTAATTCACTGGCTCCCTCCCACCAAAATTTCAGGTTTTGTGCCTATAGTAGGAAAGATTATTATTATTATTATTATTATCATTGAGTCAGTCAGATGACAGAATTGTTAGCAACATTCCTTTCAGCTCTTTACATTCTGAGCTCAAATCCTACCAATGTTAACTTAGCCTTTCATCCTTCAAGTGTCAGTCAAGTGCTTGGGATTTCATGTAATTGGCTGATCACTTCACCTCAGAATTGCAGGCTTTTTTGCCAAAATTATGATTATTTTACAAAACTTACCATGACTGGAAGTTGTCTCTTCTTTCTAGGTTTTTGATTTCCTGTTTTTCACTTTTCCATATAGACAAAAAAGAAGCAAATGACAAATTTATTGGGATTCCCCCCCCCCACGCCCCCAAGCTATCAATCACTGTTCACTATTTTATTTTATACGTATTGTTGTACAGCTTGTTTAAGTGGGTATATATAGTAATCATTTATACAGTTAATCTCTTTTGTTACCAAATTTCTGTTTCAATTAATTTTAAATATAATGAAATATTTAGTAAAATAATTTTATTATTAATCTGGGACCCGGAGCATAAATTAACATGAAGTTTTGATGGAATGTTTTAATTTAAATCGCTTTAAAACAGGAGGATTATATCATAACCGGGGTTGATCTGAGGCAGGTTGGTATCAAAAGGGTTAAGCTATGACATCATCATCTTTGTATAAAAAACAAAAAAATCAACACCGTCTGTCTGTATGAATTACTTCTCTTCCATAGCTCAACTACAATCTCCCCAAATCATCCTGATATTTATTTAGATGAGGTAATAATAATGATAATGGTAATGATGATCTAGTTTAGCAATACGTAAGGAAGAGTTCTTTTTGTTTTTTAATCATATTTTACAAAAAAAAAAAAAAGGGCTTTTCTTTATTAACCCTTTTACTGCAGAAATCAGTTTTATATACAAATCTTTTTCTTGTTGAGGAATGTTTTTATGTTTGAAAATATTTTCTCTTGAGCTATGTTGAGTTTCATCAAGTAACAATGACTTGCAGAAAATGCAGTTTTATTTTTTTGGTAAATATTTAAATAAAATTCTTTTGTTATTCCAGTAATGGCATTAAACTCAGAGTGAAAGCATTAACAACTTTGCATTTGAGAGCTCCTTTGAATTTACTGATTTACACTAATCCTACTTGATTTAAATTTAGGGACTTTATTAATCTTATTTATGGCCTAATACTGATTCTCTGTATGTAGATGCTTCATTTTTACATGAGACTTTTAGTTTTTGATGTGCTTCGTTCCTTTTTTCACATCCCCTTCCAAATACTTTATACATGTAAGTATATGTATCCACACACACACACACACACACACATATATATATATATATATATATAGTTTTAGGGAAAATAACCAATTTTCAAGAACTCATCGATGAAAATCCACTATCACATATAGAAAAATTAATAATTAAAACCACAATAATTATAAGGCTCAATTTAATTTTAATTTTTTATAAATTGATTTTAATTGAGTTTTTTACCTGTAATTTTGGATTTTGTCCCTAATAATATT
>NC_068992.1:7570470-7570999 GCF_001194135.2 Octopus bimaculoides
TTATATATATATATATATATATATATATATATATATAATTAGGTACATCAATTTTTGGGAACTTTTGGTTTCAAACCCCTTCCAGATTACTGACTTTTCCAAAACCAGGGCTGATCATACTGTAAATTAAATATTAAATTACCTTACAAAATACAGGACTAGCTACTGCAATAGCTTTGGATTGAAAGGCCCACAGTTGTGCATTGCCCACCCAAAAGATTTGAGAGACCTAGATGAGGATGGATGTAGATATCTTTTAAACAGAACTGGCTCTCTTACTGTCAAGAGTCCCTGATAAACCAACTTTATGGCAGGAAATGTAAATGATGGCAGCAACATGGAACTTTCATTTTTCAAATAGATGGTTAATGAAACACTAACGAAACCAGTAGTGGTGCTCCAGCGTGGCCACGGCTCTTGAGGTGAAACAAGTAAAAGAGTTAATTAAATGAAATACAAGTTTAATAACACTGTACCAAGGTACCAATTACAGGGTTTGGAACGTCACTGTTCTATCTACCTGGACTCT
>NC_068992.1:7571009-7571501 GCF_001194135.2 Octopus bimaculoides
TTCTATCTACCTGGACTCTATCACATGGGTTTTCTGGGGGTTTTTTTTTTTTTTACTTTGACTCTCGAGACCTCAGCTTTATAGGAGACGGGTAGGACCAGGTAGAGTCAATTGAATCGTCCCTCAGTATATATCTGGTATTGATTTTTCATAACCCAATAACAAAGTCAGTTTACCTTGGTAGGATTTGAATCCAACATTCTACTGTTTCTGCCAACTAAAAACTCATTTGGATGATGATTATAATAATAATAATAATAATGCACTATTATAAATAATGGTGATTATGATTTATGATGAAAATAAACTTTAGAACCTTGCGCAATGACAATGTGACATGTTCAAAACTTTAGAAATATATCATCATCATCATCATTATTATTCTGGATCTTTTCATTCTGAGTTCAAATCCTACTAAGATCAACTACGTCTTTCATTCTTTCAGCATCGATAAAAGCAAGTACCAGTCAAATGCTGGGGTTGATGGTATTG
>NC_068992.1:7571761-7586537 GCF_001194135.2 Octopus bimaculoides
TTTGTTATTTATCCATATTGTTGGTTGTTGTTGTCTTCCCTTAAAAATGGTATGAATTTTATTTGATAAAAAAAATCCCATAATTGTATATTTTCAGTGTTATTGTTCCGAAACATTGAGTGAAGTGGGTGAGGAAGTTTATTAAAGAGACATATTCCTAGGCAGAAATTCTCTACTTTACTGATCGATTGTCTTTCAAGATTGCTAGAGCATTATCTTCAACGGTGGGTTTATGTGGCATTTTGGAGAATAACCAATAGGAATCAATTGTTATTTAACCCATTTGATACCAACCTACCTCAATAGAAATGTGGTAACAAAAGGGTTAAGCCTAAGTCTATCTTGGTAAAGTAGATCTACAATCAAAAGCATTTAACTAACCAGGGATATATCTTATCCAACATTAGGGCTTTTTATTTTTTAAGTCAATAATGAGAGATTTAACTACTGCTTCTTGCATGTCAAGCGACCAAGTAGAGATTTCCTCATAGGTTCACCAGAGGTTAAATAGATTTATAATGCCAATTTATAACAGGGTTAGAAAGGTATTTTTGTTTTTTAAATATACAAAATATGGCTGCTCTGCTACAGATTAAGGTATGCTTTACTCTAGCAGTATAACTAGTAAGAATCCTAAGCAAAAATTACAATAGCTTGAAAAGAAATATTATACTGGGGTTTGAACTCTGTCATTGGTACCTTTTTTTTATGTGTCCAACTTTGGAGTGGTTTAAAAAATACTAATTTTTAAAAAAACTGCTATTTTTTAAAGAAAGCAACTGATTTGTTTGTTTGTGTTGAAGAAGTTTGTTTTCAAAGATCATCAAAAGAAGATTTTCAAGATATATAAATATTGACAAAGCAAGAATAAAGCATTCTTGAGCCTCAAACCATTGCTTTGTGTTTATCTCTCTCTCATTATTATTATTATTATTAGGCATGGTTGTATGATTGAGAAGTTTGCTTCCCAACCACATGGTTTTGGGTTCAATCCCACAGTGCAGCACCTTGGGCAAGTATCTCCTACAATTAGCTCCAGACAGACCAAAGCTTTGTAAGTGGATTTGGTTGACAGAAACTGAAAGGGACCCGCTGTGTCCATGTGTCCCCTTGTCTTGACATCACATGATGGTTGTAAACAAGTATCACCATCATACAATTGGTGTTGTTTCCAGCTTTCCTTTGAAAGATGTATCTGACCATGGAAAATATTGCCCTGCTTGGAAATGTGTGGGAGTTGGCAACAGGAAGAACATCTAACCATAGAAAATGGACCCCAACAAATTCAATCTGATTCATGTGTGGAAAAGTGGACCTTAAATGATGATTTAATGTTTTGTTTTGTTTTTTGTTCTTCTGCTGCCTTGGGGTTGATGGGTCTTTCCACTCATTGCAGTTCTATGTCCTCTGACACAAACAGAAAGCCAAATCCTTTTTGTGTGTCATGATGTTTGGGGCAATGTCATTCTTGTGTCTTTTATAGTTGGATACCATTCCCATCACCAGCTCTTTCACATTATGGTTTTGATGTATTTTTTTTTCTAGTTCCAACAGTCAACCTCACCAAATAGCCTTAAACTATGTCAGTTACTCCACTTCCTTACAGCCAAGACAAACTCTCAGATAACTGAAAACACTCTGCAGTAAATGAACAACAAATACACATTAATATCTTTATTATGATACCTTCTTGAAAAGTGTGCACTTGTGCTAATTGATTTGCCAATCAGTCAATTGCGGTTTCACATTTATTAGGTGTATATCAACAATATACCTGCTTGCCAATCAGTCCACTCACCCAAATAAAAGGAAAAAAAATTAGGCACAGGCATAGCTGTGTAGGTAAGAACCTCACTTCCCAACCATGTAGTCTCGGGTTCAGTCCCACTGCATTGTACCTTGGGCAAATGTCTTCTACAATAGCTTCAGGTCAACCAAACCCTTGTGAGTTGATTTATTGAAAGAAACTGGAAGAAGTGCATCATGTGTGTGCCCGCGCGCATGTGTGTATCTTTGTTATGACATCACATAATGGTTTTAAATGAGCATTGCTGTTAAAGAAGTAATGCTGTTTGTTTCTTTTGCCAAAAACACGTCTAGCCAAGGGGCGAAATATTACTTTGCCTGGAAATAGGCCACGGTTGATGACAGGAAGGGCGTCCAACTATAGAAAATCTGCCTCAGCAAATTTTATGTCATCCATGCAAGCATGTAAAAATGGACAGTAAATGATGATGATGATGATATATATGTGACGTAGTAAACTTTCCTCAGCATCAATTTACTGTATAGACTTGAGACAATCAAATCTTTTCAAGAAATCTTGAATCTTAGTCTTTCCACAGGGATTGTAATGTTGATTCAAAAATATTGTCATTGTAGTCTGGAGATACTTTATATAAAATTATTATAGCCCTGGGCCAAACAGAGCCAGAAACTGAAAGACGTCCATGTCACATACAAGTTGTAAACAAATGTCACCATCAAAAGGTATCGTTTTGCTTGCAATTTTTCATGAAAAATATCCAGACTAAGAGAAAAAAGGTTGGTATTATGAAAAGTATTTGGTTGTAGAAGATCTGACTCAAAGAAATTCATCTGACCAAAGCAAACATGGAAAAGTAGACATTAAAACAACAACAATGATGATGATATAATACAAAATGTTAATTAGCCTTAGCTTATTTAAACCAAAACACTTGTATTAAAAACTGGAATGTTTATTATCATGCCATGGTTTAGCTCTCAGTGAGATCAAGTCTGTGTTTCTAAATCTGGGTTGTTCGACATGTGGAATTTAATAAATTTTGGAAGTATAAACTCCATAATTTTCATTATTCTCACAACTCTGAAGCTTCTTACTGGCCATGTGCTTTGATTGTTCCCAGGAGGGGAAAGAATAAAAATCGACCAAAGAGATGACTACCAATATTTTTGTAGAGCTGCAAATGATTTTGTTGTGAGGCATAAATAGTGCACAGCAGTGCTAACAGTCTTCAGTGTTATCACAGAAATAATATAATTCTCATGTCTTCATGTTATATCATTTCAGGTTTTAAATGACAAGAAATCTACAGAAATCAATATTTACTGCTTGAAACATTTTCTTGCCATTCTTCATTTCCTCCTCTTTAATTATATATTTTTGGGGGGTTTTCTTTTGATGATTTTACATCAGAGATACAGTGATGAGAACTTGCACTTCATAAAACGAGAGACTTCATCCATGTTCAGCAGTGTTCGGTTCAATGAAGTAAATTTATTGGTGAAAAGGTTCATCCTTAGCTTCAATGTTTGTGTAGTTGGAGAATTTTTGGTGAATCCAGTCAGAATAGAAGGCAACACGCGTATAGACACTGGGATATCCAGACGTTCGACATCCACTCACTCCCCAAGATGTAATACCAACAAGATAGTAATAGCCATTACGTACACAAACTAATGGTCCACCGGAATCTCCCTGGAAATAATGAACAGATAGTTAAATGGGTAGACAAACAGACACATATAAAAAGAATAAAAGACTGGTTGACATGCAGATATAAAAATACAAAGGTAGGCAAATAGATATACTTATAAATATTCTAGATGTACTTTATAAAGCATATAGTGTTGCACACACGGGTGCACACACACACACAGAGTAAACATAAACTTAATGGAAAGTTCAAAACGTCATTCCTTGTATTTCAATAGAATGGTTTATTCCAAATATGAATCCATAACTTAAACGATAGCATTCTGTAAGTCCATATTGTTATGTAACCATTCCATTTCTTTCAGGTAACATTCTGCTAAATATTTGGTGTGGGGGGCCACGTCTCACTCCCATGTAGAATTGCTGTCCATATACATGCATGATACCATCTTCCTTTCCTGCGGAGAGAGAAACTGTTCGTAGCTAACGGAGGGAAAAGCTCTCTGAATTTCCTCCATCCTATTACACTCTGCATTCATCACTACAATTCTGGTCCCCTAGGTAGCAGAAGTGAGCCACCGGTGCATTTGAGAGAGGTGGTTTATAAATAGAAATGAAAACAAATCCCCAATATACTTACATTACATGCTCCGTTATCACCATTTCCAACACAAATATGTGAATTGAGGATTCGTCGTCGACCCCACCGGATAGAACACTCTGAATTACTTCTGACATGAACTTGCAGTTCTTGCAGAATGCTCTGGTCTCCATAATCTATTAGACAGAGGATGATAATTATATTAATGAAACAATAATAAGCAGATGAGCAACATTAAACACTGATCTAGAGCTAGCCGACCAAGCAGAGCCTAGCACCCCACCTCCGCTTTCTTGGGAATTGGCTGTTTGAACTTATCACTACAAGATAATGAAACATTTGTCACTTACACATTGCTGTCAATATCTATAGTGGTTAAGAGGTACCTATTTACGGTTACACAGCCTGGATATTTCAATGTTAAATACCTTAGCCATAGAAACAACACTACACTGATGATAAAATACATGTAGACAGGCTTTAATTTATACTGAATTTATAATGGGAACACTTAACAGTTCTATCCATTTAGCAGTATATATATATATATATATATATATATACCCTAGTAAAGTTGTTTACCCCCAAGTCAAGAATTCCTATAATGGAAGGTGTTCCAGTTGTAATCATCCCATCACTTGTATATCTAAGACTACACTATCCAATGTGCCATTTTATTTTCAAAACAACAGGATGTGATTTAAGGAATGCTTAGCTGCTATTTCTAGCAGTAAGACTGATCACACAGTCTCCCTCTTTGACTCGTAGGAAAACTGAGGTTGCAATTCTCAATGGCATTTTGCATTAGAAGGAGTGGTAATACATGTCTAGCAAGTGTAATGACAATATTAAACTAGAAGACTGAGAATTTAAAATTTGACTAAAGCCCTGTGAATGGATTTGGGAGATGGAAACTGAAAGAAGCCCACAATGCATGCATACATTTATGCGTGTTAGTGAGTTGATATTGAGTGATAGCAGTAAGAAAGCATCACCATCATACAAGCAGTCTGTGTTGTGAGTTAATTAAGCATTTAATTAAACAAGAAGACTAATTGAGTCAGCTAATTTGTTGAAGCTAACTCCACTCTGTGTTACTGCAAATGTCCCCTAAGTAAAGCATCAACACCATAATATAAGCCTCTTCCTCCTCTACAGAAAGCAACATCTTCTGATAGGACCCTATAGAGGAAGTGCCTAAAGGCTATCCCTATAATTTCCACAGGAATAGTGGGTGGAGAAGATGAATAGAAGTTACTCCCTAAAATACATCACTAATGCTAATTTTCAACCCTTTTTAAGAACTAAAATGTAAAATAAAACTCAGTGAGGTTTGAACCTGAATATAAAGGATCCATTTTAGTTTCTGAATCTTTGTACCAACATCATCATTATAAACAACTGGTAAAATAGATCTTACCTTTTGTCTCACCCCAGCCCATTGTCCAACATTCATCGCCAGGACGAAAGCCAGCATTCTTGTCTGGGATGCAAGCTTGTCTAACGTAAAAACCAGCAACATCAGCAGGATGATCCAAACGCATTAAAGCAATGTCATTTGGATAATTACCCCCATTTATAAAATTGGGGTGCTGAAATTGACAGAAAAGAATATGCAGTAGTAGTAGTATTGGTGGTGGTAGTAGTAGTAGTAGTCGTAGTAGTAGCAGTAGTAGTAGTGGTGGTGGTGGTGGTGGTGGTCTTGACAAATACATTGTTTTACCATCACAACAATGTACTAGCAACAGATTGTGATCAATCAAATCAGAATAAGATCAATGTATAAGGAATAATAGAGGGACAGAAAGAGAGGGAGATAGGGTGAGAGAGAGAGAGAGAAAGGGGACACATACTAATTGAGGGGAAAGAAAGAAATATAATTAAATTGGGTGAAGAAGACAGTAGAAAAGCCAAAAAAAACAGAAATATTTGTGTGAAATGAATCAAAATATTTAATGAAGCTGTTTTTTTGGTAGAATTAAAACACAAATAACAAAAAAGAAATGAAATAAAATAAAGCAGAAGAGCAAGAAAGTGTATATCATGTGCTTACCTTTTAATACATTTGCTATAGAAAAACAAACACAAAGCGAATAGACTTTGCATTATCATTGAGACAAATGGAAAAGCTTAAGTACCACGAGGCCATTCTCATGAATGATGGCAAACTGGTGGCTGAAGTGGGTGCTAGAATTGCAGGAGCTGGTACAGTAATGCTTGGGTAACGATCGAAAGAACAACATCATGAATACACTCTACCAAAATGGGATTCCTCTGAACGATCTCTCAAGTACCATTACTCGACAGGGTGCATAATTTGGAGATCAAGGAGTCTTTCCAGTTTGAGATGGTCACAGCTTCAGCACTATGGACATGTGATTAGAATGTTGTCGGAAAGAACTGCAAGATGGATTCTAAAAGCCAAACCAACTAGCAAAAGATCTAGGGTCTGACTAAGAATGAGATGGTTGGGTAACATCCATTGTCTCAATTGGTCAAGCTTGGAAATCTAGCAGGAAAGTGTAATGATGGTTATTTCTGATAAAACCTTATGAAAGAGGTTCTTGACGAGCTTACCTCAACAATCTTCTCAGGAATAATAGGTAAAGAAAATGGATAGATGGATGGATGGACAGAAACCCTACCCCCAAAACAGTGTTATGGCCAAATTAGACCAGCAGTCAACTAATATTAGCAACCAGATCATGAGTTTGAGAGTTCCCATTAAAAAGGGATGTTATTCTACCTTGATAGGTATTTGTGTTCCAATAATGGTAATCGACTCTGATGGTACAAACGTGGCTTATCTCAAGAGAAATGAACTGATATTAGTTCTTTCTAATTTTGGCACAGGGCCAGCAATTTTAGGGGAGGAAGAAGTCTATTATATTGATCCCAAAAGGATGAAAGGTAAAGTAGACTTCAGCAGAATTTGAACTCAGAATGTAAAGATAGACAAAATGTAGAAACCATGCCAAATCAGACTGGAATCTAGTGCAGCTTTCCAGCCCTGGTCAAGCTACCCAACCCATGCCAGCAAGGACAATGGATGCTAAATGATGATGATTTACTAACAAAATAAAGAATAAAGAAGAGAAATCATTTATATACCCGTAAGATAAGATCTATTTTCCGATGCATTTCCTTTCCAGTGTTGACTCCAAGCTGGAATTCTCCCAAGATAGCTCTCCAGTCACTTTCCTTCTCAAACTGATTCCTGAAATATAAATGCATAAACAGGCTACAAACACTACTTTTCTTTACTAACACTGTACAAATGTTAGTCTTTATTCAGCAACATTCCAGAAAGACTAGATTTCAATAACTAATATTCTACAAAAGCTAATCTTCCTGTCTTTACAGCCACCACAGCGGAATGGTGTGTCAGTGTGTGTGTTGACTGACATAGCAAACGGCTGGAGATGAAACTCTTGACAAAAGACAATGAGGTCCTGGATCCAAAGTATATAAAATTACACAATTAAACTGTAAAAACCTTGCCAAAACTAACCTCGGCTATGCTTGTGCCACGTAAAAAGCACTAAGTCCACTCTGCTGAGTGGTTGGTGTTAGGAAGGGCATCCAGCTGTAAAAATCCTGCCAAAACAGTAACAGAAGTTTGGTGCAGGCTTCTGCCTGGCCGGCTCTTGTCAAACCATTCCACTCATGGCAGCATGGAAGGCAGATGTTAAATGATAATGATAATGATGATGATGAAGATGATGAAAGGAGCACCGAAATTCTTTTAAGTGCTTAGGTCTTCTATGGATCTTAATCCAACCCTGTTTTGATCCCAGTATTCATTTTATAGATCTCTATGAAATGGCTAAGATTTATCTTTTTTAAACATAAAGGCATTCTTCAGTTTAGACAAATATACAAGGAAAAGTCCATCTTGGTGATATTTGAATTCAGAACAGTGGGTTACCCACCTAAAGCCCTTGATTGTACTTCCAGTCCTTTATATTTATTTATCTATTTTTTCAGTGGTTTGGCAATGGGGTTCACCAAAATGCAATGATAATTTCTTACCCAAAAACACAATGTGCTGCGGTGATCACCCAACGTGGATGAATTAATGTTCCTCCACACACATGGCGTTTGGCCCATGTCAGCCGTAACGAAACCATCCAAGGCCATTTGCCTTCTTTTGACGGGATACCTCCGACTATCATATGTGTAGTCGCAACACCACATTCAGCTGGAAAATAGAGAAGAAACAATAACAAGTTGATTATCTGTGAGGTTTTTGGAATGTACAACTTTGATTTGTGCTGCCTTCCTCACTAAACTGACCAAACAGGTTGCCTCAATCAGCAGAACATTCGTTTTTGTTTATTTTATTTTATTTTTTGCTCAGATAGATAGAAAGAGAGATATACAGACAGACAGATAGCTAGATAGATACATAGATAGACAAACAGACAGACATATAGATAGATAGATAGACAGGCGGACAGACAGACAGACAGACAAACAGATAGACAGACAGATAGATAGATAGATAGATAGTTAGACAGGCGGACAGACAGACAGATAGATAGATAGATAGATAGATAGATAGATAGATAGATAGATAGATTTGAAATAATTAAAGAAATGGGATGTTATAACATTCAAACCTTCTCCAAGTACCTCAACAAGGTATGTGAAAAGAGGCGGTTTCAACGAAGAATAGAAACCGGCTTGCAGAATTGCTTCTTCTAACTTATTAACAAAAACGTCACGAAATAATTTTGAAAAATAAGAGATGAAACAACAGGAATTCTTACCAATAGGGATTTGAGTTGAAAGATTGTCTTGCACAGATGTTTGCCTTTCTTTCCACTGTTGTTTTCCAGATGTAGAATATTTCCATTGCTTCGATGTAGGAGTAACGTTTGGTTGGCCCTTAATGGATTTTGATGCATGTGTTGTTACTTCAGTTGTCGATGCCTCTGAAGTGAGCAGAAATGAAAACCTAGAAGACGGGGATGTACCGAGGTGTGTAACTGTAGTTTTACCGGTCACAACTGGTCTTTTGTCGTTAATTCCTGTGGAATTCATTTCCATTCTTCCGACTGTCTTGCAGTCATCCCACCTGGAACCAACTGGAACGCAGTTTGTCACTTTGTTCGACCAGACTCTGTCCATGGGACAAGGTGGCATTTGATGAGGTACGCCGTGTCCACATACAAAATACATAGAACAGTTGAAAGGATGTCGTACCCATTGCATATCTTTTGATGTACACGGAAATTTGGCAATTGGCATAAAACGTCTGCTACGCCAACGAAAGAAATATCTACGCCTTGAGCAAACGTTCAATATGATGACTAATAATATTAGGGTTCGTAGAAATAGCATTCTTAAGGTCTTTATATATGTGCATATATTATTCTACATTGATACATGACAGAGGTGTATTGATCTGACGAAGTACCGAATTATTTAGGGTATATATATTCTTCAACAAGATCGAAAAACTGAAAATTATTGAAAGCCATCGTTTATTTATAATTAATATTTCTTTTGAATATCAATTCAAATTTCTGAAATATTCATCTTGCATGATCATAAAAATATGACAGTGTGTGTGTGTGTATGTGCGTGCGTGCGTGTGTGTGCGTGTGTGTGTGGCTCTGAAACTGCATTTGTGTACATGTCTCTCTCTCTCTCTATATATATATATATATATATATATATTGAGTATTTTTTCCTCTATACCTTTGTTTAGAGATTGGACAAAAAAAATCTGTTAAAAATACATATTAATATAAGAATACTTAAATATTTTTAAAATCCATTTCTCTTTCTTTACATTTTTCACCCCCTTACCAATAAATAAAATTCTAGGTAACTTCGAAAATATTCCAACAGTTGAGGGAAAAAATTAGGGGAAAAATATATTCATTTAAATTTCAATTTGTAAGGGTTACACATCGGAGTATGAAGTAGTGGAGAACGGTATCCTAAACCACTTGAATGAGATTGTTTCGTTTTGAAGGTAATCGCTCAAACAGGGGCAGGTGTTTTAAACAATATATATGTTTCAGAATTATTGTCATCATTGAAGGAAGTGTTAAAATTAATGACTACCGATCATAATAGTTAAATGTAAGTCACATAGATTCTCTGTGGTTGTTTAATATTGGCCTTACTCCGCACAATTTAAAACTCCTTTCGTTTGTTATCTCACTGAGACTTTCAATTCACACATATGTTACAGAACTTTGTCACGTTTGAAGGGGAAAAGAATCTTGTGTGAATGTGGTGTATATATGTATGTTTTATGGAGTTAGTAGGAGCAAACATTCGCTTTAGCTCTTTATCTTCGAGTCTTTATAAGCAAGCACACCGAACAGGTTCCCAGCAAGCCGGCCCTGCATAACTACAGATGACTGGGTCATTGTAAGAAATGCTTTTAGTAAGCTGGTCACGAACTAGTGTTTGTTATTATCAAGCAACAGACGCGACATACAGTTTTCCTCGTGAAACCAAATGTAAGTTGTACGGCCTCTTTTCTTGCTTTTATAACACTGTTAACCCCGTTCTTCAAACCACCTGTCTACCCCTCCCCAGTACGCACTCGCCAACATGGAAAGACATGCTTACTTTATCCCGTCCTTACACCACCACTACTACTCTGCTGTATATGTGTGTGTGTGTATATATATATATATATATATACACACACACATACATATACACATATTTACACACGTGCGCACCCAGCCAACCACACACATACACATCGCGCGCGCGCACTGATGCTAATATAATTTAATTCTCACACTCTCGGTAAATACGTCCGGCTCAAAGTTTTATTTTCTTTAACGTACCCGTCCACATGACCTTAAGTAGGGTATTTCATTTCTGAAGTACCGATCGTAGCGATTGTGTTGCTGCTGTTATTAGTGGTGATGAGGATGTTGGTGATAATGATGATGATGCTATGGGTGTTCTAGTGTCGATAGATGGGACGATGACTATGGCGGTGACGGTGACGGTGGTGGTTGTTTGTTGTACAGGTGTAGGTCATGGTAGTAGTGATGTCGATGATGATATTGGTGGTGGTGGTTGGGGAAGGCGGCAGTGACGATTGAGAGTCTGAGTTAAGGGGATATTGTTTATCTTGTCTGCTCGCTGATAAAACAACTTTCAGCTTGGATTAAATAGACAAAAAAAATAAATGCACACAAATACAAAAACGAGATAAAAACAAAAAAGATTGTTTGCGAGACGCACATACACATACCCCCTCCTCTCTGTCTCTCTCTCACACACACACACACACAACATTTCTTTATCGCAAACACATACGCTATTTTGCACCAAATCACTCCAGTTGCATTTTGTTTCAAAATGGATTTTTCTTTTCTTTTTTGTTTTCGTCAAATTACAAGGTCTCGAAATGAGAAGTGGGTGAAGTTTATACTTTTCTCACTAGAATTGGTGAAATGAACTGATTTAATCTCAGAACAGGAATCAAGAAAACAACTCAAACGATCGTCTAAGTGAACCAATTTCTTATTTTGCTCCAAATGCACGAACTGACAGAGTGAGATAAAACTGTGTGACATTCAAACATTTTTAAGGGTGTAGAACGCTTGAATTAGAAACCGCGTTAGCTCAGTAACGAGAAATGGGTCTCAGTAGATTAGGCGACTAGCCCTGGGTTTTAACCAAATTTGTCCGGGTAATAAAGAATATAGAAGCATTATTAGTAGGGTCATTTTCACCTTCACCAACTACGATTTAACGACCAGACCGCTTAAAAGAGACCAGAAGTGTAAGATGTGAGAATTGATTTTAATAGGCAATATATCAAAATTGGAATGCAAGTGGCTCGTCAGATTATACAATTATAACGGTACAATCTTTCTTACTAAATTCTTTTTTCTTTAACTAGGTGTCAGGGAAAGGTGAGATGTGTAATAGTTTAGTTGTGGATTCCTAGAGACATCAGTGAAATTACCCAGTATTAATCTGCAAGTGACGTAGTATGGCTTTTCGCTACCCTGTGTGGTGGCCAAATTGGTTGCCCTCTTCTTGAAATGTAACATACCTTTGCTTATAGTAAACACACGTACGAAGAGTGGCCATCATATATGGTCCGCATACATTGCACACCTCACTCTACGCCATTGCAATCAACCGAGCATCGAGACCAAATTGCGTTCTCGATTCTCGAGAGATTTGCATATTGTTCTATCAAGAGCTGTCTAGATTTTATAATTTATTTCTGTCGTTGAGACAAGACCATAAATTTTGCGTGAGTAAGCTCGATACAATCCACATTAGTTCTTGATTAACGCTTTAATTTATCGACCCCAGAAAGATGAAAAGTAAAGTTGACAGCGAGGGATTTGAACTTACATCATTAAAGGCTGTAACTAAATGCAGTAAGGTATCTCTGCAACCAGAAGAATACTTTACGCCAACCGTCTAGCATATCTTGAATGTTTTGCTTTTCTGGGCATGGACATACTACAGCGTTGACGTCTAGAAGCTGACTTGCTAGAAACCCAAAAGATTATCCACCATGTCTCCAATAACAAATTTACCCATCTTTTTGAATTCAATACCTCTGCCACTCGTGGCCATGCTTATAAAAAAAAATTTTTATTATTCAGTCCGTTACTTTTGGAAACATTTTTTTCACGCTCAGACTCATTGAAGCAGAGAATAAATACTGACATTGGTGCATCTTTCAAAAATTCTGTTCTTTCCGAAATTCACCAATACTGACATGTCTAGGCATCCTTTCCTCTTTACTGTCCACTTTTCTGTGTTTTTTTTTTTTTTTTTTTTTTGCCCAGTGTACTAATGTATATATTTTTGGCTATGATTGTTGTCTTTCTGTCTGTACTCGAACCATTGTCGTTTTATATCACCTTTTATTCTCTTCATTATCAGATATTTACCGAGTCTCTTCTGACCCCACCCATTTCACTCCAGACAACTAGTATTTATTATGTTAATGAAGGCGAAACCGATTGAGTGAATGGTTGACAACTTCATGAGTATAGAAGTTGCCTTGACCCACAAAAGCAGCCCATCAGGCATGTTTTATGAAATTTTGACATGCCTCTGTCATCACTTCCAGTTTCTATCACATACTTTCGTTTTTTAAGAACAATTTACTTTCACTTTTTTTAGGACAGTAAAAACTGCATGTTGACATTTCAACAATCCAGTCGATCTACTACAGTTCTATCTTCACTCTTATCCAACTGGTTCTCATGATTATTGTAAGTGGGAGTCATTTTGGAAAGTCCAGCAACAGGTATTCTTGGGTTGGCCCTTTTCCAGTTTCCCTTCTAGTATTCACGTATCCATGTCATTACATCTTTCGCATGGTCGACGCTGCAAATATTTTGTGTCTATACGCCCTAATTCAACACGCTGTTAAGACTTACCTGTAGTAGACTGTTCTACCTGTAATCGAGTGATATTCTATTTAGAAACTGGTGGAATTGATAGTGGTGGTAGAATTCATTAATCACTTAGTGATAATGAATCCGAAAATTAAGCTGTAGACGAATGAAGCCTTCTATAATCTGGAGTAGGGGTGTCCCCGGTTTTTCTATACGCGTGTAATTGTGTATTTAGTACAGTTTATTTTTAATTACGTTGATAAAGAATCTGATCGCCGTTTAAATAACTTAGTAATTAGAAAAGACAAACATAATTGAAGCATTTGTATATTCTAACATACTGAAACTAACAAGGAATATACAACAGGGGGCCTCTTCCATAAGTATCAGTGAACATACATGCATACATACATACACACATACATTTATGTACGCGCGCGCACGCACATACATACATACACGTCGACGATTTAGTGCTGAGTTTGTTTAAGTTTACGGGAATCAAACTGCTTACTTCGTAAAATCAAGTGCAGAATGATCAAACATCGATCTGAGCATTCAATGACACCGCGTACAGACGAACTTTCCAAGTAGATTAAACAGAAAAGGAGAAAGAAAGCGGTGCTTTTGCGATTGGTGAAGGTAGGGAGTAAGCCATCAGATTAATGTTACGTCTGAGCAAATAGTTTAAACTGCGGAATGTCAGCTTAACTGTGTGATGTCAAATGGGAGCACTGAGGACATAAACAGACCACAGTTCAGAAAATTCATAGAGAAACTAAGTTAGCAGACGTGCGTATTTGAGATTATTAAGGTTGCGTTTCTCCCAAAATGGATTCAGTGAAAAAGTTTGGGGGCGAGGAGTAGGGGAGATAAAGGATCTGTTTTATAAAATTTCATATATGTGTATGTATCTGTGTGTATGCATACATACACATATATAGGTATATATATGTGTGCACATATATATATTCTTTTATTTTTTTTTTACTTGTTTCAGTCATTTAACTGCGGCCATGCTGGAGTACCGTCTTATGCATGTATATATTTACATACACGCGGCAGCGAGCTGGCAGAAACGTTAGCACGCCGGGCGAAATGCTGAGCGCTATTCCGTCTGCCTTTACGTTCTGAGTTCAAATTCCGCCGAGGTCGTCTTTGCCATTTAATTCTTTATAATATCAGTATCAGTACATGTTGTAAAGCTGAGTTTGTGAGTGTGTGTGTGTGTTACATCTATAGAAATTCACACCTTACAAGATAGCAATTTGGGAGTCGCACCAATGGATTCCTCATGGTCGAAAATGCCCGGAATCAGCCATTTTTTTTTCCTTCTTCCTTCCTAACAGGTGAATTTTTGTATTAAAAATAATTTTAAACCATAACTTCTAACAATTT
>NC_068992.1:7587457-7588770 GCF_001194135.2 Octopus bimaculoides
CGCCCATGTTCAATTTATATTATAGATAGTAGACAAGCCGTCATGAGAAAAAGTGTGTGTGTACAAACATGGATGTATGCGTGTGCAATAAGTACAGAGCATTGAAAGAGTCTATAATATGATGCTGGAAGAATGTTCAGACACAAGGATGATAAATACCAGTTCGTAGTCAAAGGTACACGATAGTTGAGATGCTGCCAGTTACTTGTTACAGAAGGTTGTTGCAGGTTGTATTTGCTGTTAACCATGGTGAAGTATTTCACAAACAGTGTTGAGATAGAACCTGTGCGAGTGTTGCTGGTTGCTGTGTACGTAGCAAGAAGTTGTTGACGACATTAAGAAGATGGAGATTGTCGTATGCTGTCGCCGAGTCTTGATGAGTCTTCATGTAGCTGCTGTTGTGTCGTCGTTGGAACTGGCTGTGTGGTCAGTGGCTAGACCTCAAAAGGTCTGGAACCGAAATACATCTACTCGATGTTACTAAAGTTTTATAGCGTGCTGTCGGCTCACCGGAAGTTCAGAAGAAACTGTCTCACATGACCTCCTCTGAAGGCTGCCATTGGTTGGGATGCATCTTGGCACA
The DNA here is from genome assembly GCF_001194135.2 of Octopus bimaculoides. Lineage (NCBI taxonomy): Eukaryota > Metazoa > Mollusca > Cephalopoda > Octopoda > Octopodidae > Octopus > Octopus bimaculoides. Next base: position 7,588,041 of record NC_068992.1, read on the forward strand.
CAATAGAGCAATATACAAATTGCGCCAATATCAACCAATCAGAGTAGTGGACACAACAGGGCGGCCGAAGGTCAGTTGTTATCTACTACGTCTGCATTTATGTATATATAACAGAGAGAGAGAGGAATTTCCCTTAAGTCGTATGCTAGAGATTTATCCTCTTTTCACTCCATAAAAGCTGTTTGGTGCCTAGCTCACCAGACAGATGACCCTGGGCATTTGAGCAGATGGCTTTGGACTTTTGTGCAAACTCTCCCAGTCAGCAATAGTATCATTAACATCTTCCGTTGTAAATAGCCAACACATAATATCATTTCTGGTAATAAATATTAAAGTTAAAGGTCCATGGTTTTATTTCAGTTATTATTCACACATCTCACACCACAACAGTAGAACACCGACAAGCACACCACAGCAACAGTAATGATGCAACCCACTGCGACAATGGCGACACAAGACATTCACAGTTGACTACCTCAATACAAACAACCAAGCAACCTCATGGAAACAGCATGTCCATAAGAGATATCTCGGAACAAAATACCACATTAAATTTGCCTTTCATGATATATCTACATTAACGATGATACACTGATGGTTATTTTAATTTAATAATGTTTCTGTAGTGAATTTTTATTCAGCCAAGTTTTTTTGCAACATTAGTTATTCTTTATTCACTGTTTCATATATATATATATCTATATATATATATATATATATATATATATAT
>NC_068992.1:7589207-7590148 GCF_001194135.2 Octopus bimaculoides
ATATATATATATATATAGGTGATGACAAATTTCATCTAAACATGTAGTTGGCTTTTGAGTACATGCTATTGATACTGACATTGAAAGAGAAATGCATCTAACAGTCTCCCTGGGATGCTATGATGATTTTCGTCTCTAAGACCCTCGCTTTCTACTATAGCCTCATCTCGATTAAAGCCTTGTAAGTGGATTTGGTAAACGGAAACCGAAAGAAGCTTGTCGTTATGTATGTGTGTGTGCGTTTGTCCCTTAACACCGCTTGACAACGGTTCAGTGAGAGACTAATAGCATAAGTAGCAGATTAAAGAACGTGATTAAGTTATCCTAATTAAATAATTAAAACAAATCAGAAACCGTTTATAACCATATAGTTACACTTATAATTAAATACATCATAAAACAAAATAAGAACTACACGTAAATGTGAAGGTGATTTAATTGTTCGGTTGAAGTTTATGTTCAGGAACGACCAGTCGAAGGCGGCGCGTCATGAATACGTTTGCACATCTTTGCTATCTTTTTAGTAGGGAGGTTCTCTTGGAAGTTTTTATTCCGAGATATTTATGTCGGAAATTGTCTCTTGTATTTCTTTGTCGCGTCATCTCAGTGAAACATGGAACAACAAACTTCGGTGAAAGTTCTCAGCGCCACTCCGCAGCCATTTATCATTCCGGCTTATGTTTTAGATGACTTATGCAGGTTTGTTTGAATGTGTCTCTATTATGAATTATCTGTCAATCTATCACACACACACACACATATATATATACACATATATACACAATATATGTATATATATATATATATATAATTAAGTGTATTTCTTCTATCTTAATGAATAAAAATTCTTCTGATAGAATAAATGGGTTAATAGAAACCAATGTAGCAAAGAACACAAAATAACTGGTTTAGTTCCTGTTACACACACACACACACACACA
>NC_068992.1:7590443-7591379 GCF_001194135.2 Octopus bimaculoides
TTATATATATATATATACACACATACACAACTTTCGTGGTTTTTATTACTTGATATTATTTACCCGTTTAATATCCTCATCTTTTTGTTAGTTGGGAAGCTAGAAGCAAATATATATATATATATATATATATATATATATATAGTTTTAGGGGAAAGAACCAAGGTTTATGAACTCATCGATGATAAACCTTGGTTCTTTTCCCTAAAACTATATATTTTGTACTGTGAAACTTAATTTAATTTCGGTTTTTAATACAATGATTTTAATTGAGTTTTTACCTGTAATTTTGGATGCTATCCCTAATATTATTTTATATATATATGTGTGTGTGTGTGTACTGCAAATATTCGAACAGAAATACAAAGAAAGAAAATAAATAATTTTAAAGCTTCCAAAACATGTCACAGTGTTACATTTACGTCAACATGACCTGGCAAAATTCATTCTAATTAATTAACTTCTAGTGAGGTAAATGAAAGCACATTTTATTACCTGTAGTCAGGGCTTCCTTGCACCACTTAATAATATCGAAAACTTTACAACGATAAAATTTAGCTTTCAGAACTTCATTTAGATACAAAGGGTATAATCTATTCCGTTTTCCATGGCGGAATAGATTAGACGGTTTGAGTGGAACCGGTAAGTCGGAGAGCTTTACCAGGCACCAATCTGTTTATTTATACATACATAACTCGTTATATTTATAGTCGTCCAAGAAGCCATAAGTCGGCAAAAAACAGGCACTCGCATATTTGTCAAAAGAATGAGTATCCTAGTCAAAGTAAACAGTATTATAGATCCATTACAGCCAATCTGTTTCGCACTGGATATTAACAGATATATATATATATATGTATGTATATATAGATATATATACAGATATATATGTATGTATATATAGATACAAATACATATATATGTATGTATATATAT
>NC_068992.1:7593597-7605281 GCF_001194135.2 Octopus bimaculoides
CAAGAATATTCCGTGTGGCTGTGTGGTAAGAAGCTTGAAGTTTGTTTCTCAACCACATGGTTCCAAGTTCAGTCCCACTGTATGGCATCTTTGGCAAGTGTCTTCTATACCCTCAGGCTGACTAAAGCCTTGTGAGTGGATTCGGTAGACAGAAACTGAAAGAAGCCTGTCACGTGTGTGTGTATGTATGTTTGTCCCCCCCACCACTGCTTGACAACTGGTGTTGGTGTGTTTACATCCCTGTAACTTAGCAGTTTGGCAAAAGAGACTGATAGAATAAGTGTCAGGTTTAAAACAAAAAATTGATACTGGAGTTTGATATATCTGACTATAAATTCTTCAAGGTAGTGCCCCAGCATGGCCACATTCTAATGACTGAAACAAGTAAACTTCAATTTATTTATTCCTTTATCACTGATGTGTGTCTGCTGTATATAATTCATAAGAAGTGACTGAATTAATCCTTGACCAGTATTTTAGTATTTCGCCACTGTCCATTTCTCAATCAGTATGCAGAAGAAGTGGACAAACGGTTTGAAGACTGGAAGCAGTACAAGATGAGTGTTCCCACTTACGGTGCCATTATTTTGGATCCTGAGATGAAGTTTGTGAGTGTCACCACTTTAAAAGCATATTTCTGTTTCTGTTTTTTTTTTTTGTAAGTTGGCAGAATTGTTAACATGCTGGATGAAATGCTTAACAGTATTTCGTCTATGTTCTGAGTTCAAATCCCACCAAGGTCAGCTTTGCCCTTCATCCTTCCGGGGTCGATAAATTAAGTACCAGTTACGCACTGAGGTTAATTTAATCGACTATCCCCTTCCCCCAAATTTCAAGCCTTGTGCCTATAGTAGAAAGGATTTTGTAAATTTCATTTCTTTGTCTGTCTGTGATCCCCAACCAAGCAGACCTATATCACTTCAACCACCTTAACCTCCCAGGCATTACATTCTACATCATATAACCCCTACTTAACCCTGTAGCTCCTCTACAACAAGAACCTGCTCTTCCCCAGACTCTTCCCACATAGCAAAATCCCCTTCTAATACACAGATGTAGTTTCCTCCCTCCCTGGGCTTGTTGACTTGCAAGCCATGTGGCAGCCTCGGTAGTGCCAGTGGCATATGTAAAAGCACCCAGTAAAGTGGTTGGCATAAGGAAGAGCACACAGCTGTAGAAACCATGCCAGAGTAAACACTGGAGCATGAGGCAGCAATCCTTTGACTCATTGGATCCTTGTTGAGCCATTCAACCTCTGCCAGCATGGAACAGGGATGTTTATTAAGCAATGATGATGATTAAATTACCTAACGAGTCCTCTTTTCAAGGAAAAGAGGACTCGTTAGTCAACCTAGTCTGAGCTACACAATACTTGACAACAGAATACTTGTTTCTGTATATTGCTGGGTCTTGTCAAAGATGAAAATGAATGTCTTATAAGCCACTAACTTTTATGTAAATCCGAATAGGAAAAATAAACATCATCTTCCATATTATAAACATACATACACGTGCAGATACACATGGGTATTATTTGTGTTCATCATCACTACTTTTCAGGTATTGCTTGTTCAAGGTTACTGGGCCAAATCTAGCTGGGGTTTTCCAAAAGGCAAAATTAATGAAGATGAAACAGAACAAGAATGTGCAGTGAGAGAGGTAAGTACCACAGATATATCTATCATTTTGGTTACGGTTGCCTGGACTAAAACCACACTTTTTCTCTAAATGTTCCTGTTTTCCATACCATTTTTGAGGTCTTCTATTTGTAACTTGACATCAGGAGAAAGTTAATCATTTTGGGTTGTTACCCGACATGAGAATCCTCATGGCTTGTGATCCACAGAAAGAGTTCATTCACTAATTCGTAGTTAGCTTTATTAATTCTCTTCTAGATAGGTAGGAGTCTTTCTTCCCCAGTGGGGCTTTTGTGTGTGTGTGTGTGTTTTCAGACTGTATACTGTACTCTGTGTGGGTAGTGGTGGGCAGAATCTTTCTAGTGTAGCAATTGTTGATGTTTAACCCCCGGTTGACACTGGCTGGGAGTGGAGTCTGTGTATGACTAGCAGAAACAGTGTTGTATTGAATACCTTACTGTATTAGACTCTTTTACATGCAGCAGAATTTGGAAAGCTAGTGTTCTTTGAATGTTTACACTACATACTACTACATCGACTTGTATGCTGGAAATTACAGTATTATAAAATAAGGGTTACAGATTAGTGAGATCAATATGTCAACCAAAAGGCTTTGCAATTATTTAATTGCAGCACTTTACTTCCTGGCCTAAAATCTTGCCTTAAAAATGCCATGCTTCATACCTATTGTAAAAATTATCTGCTGTTATAGTTCTGACCTTGTTGGAGTATATATAAATTGTTACACTTTTTGCAATGTTGCAGGTGTGTATGATTTATCTTTGATTTCATGACTTTGAGGCTGTACCTATCATCTTATCTTTCCCCATCATAATTGCAGGTATTTGAAGAAACTGGCTTCAACATTAGTAAGTTCATCAATTCTAACGATTATTTCGAGAACCAAATGAATGACCAACTTACTCGACTTTATATCATTGCTGGAGTCTCTCTGGACACTGAATTTCAGACCAAAACTCGCAAAGAAATCAAAGTAAGTTACCATTTGTTGTTGTTTTTGATATATTGAAAGAATTAGTAGAGCATCTTACAAAATACTTTAAAGCATTGCTTCTCAACTTTTTTAATATCTGGGCCAGATCCAAAACCTGGATGTGTACATACTCAGTGGCAATCCAACAAGACAGATTAATAAACCGTGTTTTCTTTTCTCTCTCTCTCTCTCTCTTTGTTTTGCATTTTTAATCCTGAGTAAATAATTTTTTTTTTGTATCCTTTCTGTAGTGTATGCAGTGGTTCCCAGTTGATGCACTTCCTGCTCACAAAAAGGATCAAACATGTCGGTCACAACTCAATATGAACTCCAATAACTTCTTCACCATCATTCCATTTATCAAGTATGTCTTTACCTTTTCTTATTATATATGTATCATTATAGGTGCAGGCATGACTGTGTGATTTTAAAGTTTGTTTTCCAGCCACATGATTTGGGTTCAGACCCACTGCATGGCACTTAGGGCAAGTGTCTTCTACTACAGGTCGGCCAAAGCCTTGTAATGGATTTGGTAGATGGAAACTGAAAGAAGCCTCTTGTGTGTGTGTGTGCTACTGTCTTGTTGCCTTGACATCATTTGATAGTTGTAAACAAGTGTCACCATCATGCAAGCTGTGTCCTTTGCAATCTTTCTGTGAAAACTTGTTTTTATGAGGAAATATTACTTCTCTACAGCTGGATGCCTTTCCTGCCATGTTGGCAACAGGAAGGGCATCCAGCTGTAGAAACTCTTTCTCAACAAATTCCATCCAACCCATGCAAGTATGGAAAAGTGGAGGTTAAGATGATGATAATATGTAAATACTTACCCAGGTGGTGAGCTGGCAGAATGTTTAGCAGCATTTTCATCTGTCTTTATGTTCTGAGTTCAAATTCTACTGAGGTCAACTTTACCTTTTATCTTTTTGGGGGTCGGTAAAATAAGTAACAGTTGATGTAATTGACTTGACACTGCTCCCACTCTGTCCTAAATTTAGGCCTTGTGCCTGGAGTAGAAAGGATATATAAATTCTTACTCCTTGCTTCACTCTTTGCAAAAGAGGGAACCTGCCTCCTAGAAATAACTACAATGTTACAATGCATGTGTGGTCAATTAGTCAGCTGGAGGCTGTAGTAAACAGCAATGTGCCACATGGCTGCTAAGCACACTTGTTAACCACACAGCCATGCCTGCACCTCTATATTGAAATGGTTCTTTGCTAACTGACAGTTTCCTTTTTATTACAAAGTCTTTTATTTATTTTTACTGTCAGACAATTGCGGAAATGGATCATGAACAAAAAACAACAGAATCTTGATTTGAAGACCGGGATCCTTGGACCAGTTCCAAACGGTAGCACTGTCACAAATGTAACGATTCCAGTCACTGGCAACTGCCGCCAGTTGACAGATAAGCAGAGGTTAAAGCAACAACAGCTCTACAACCAAAAGCTCTTCAATGACTTTCAGGAATACCAGAAAATGAAAGATGGAAAAATAAATACTGGCCAAGTTTCAGCCAATAATAGTGGTGGCAGTAAGCTGATGTCTGGCAATGGAGACAGTAATCACCTAGCCACAGAAACAGTCAACACTAAATACCAAAGGAACCGGATTCAACAAACAGCCTCACCAAAACAACATTATAAGAAAATACTTGTAAGTGCAACTTCATCGTTTTTGATATTGTTGTATCATCTTGTTGTTGTCTTGCATCTGTTTTGCCATTCTTCAAATAATCTCTAATCAAGCAGAGCTAAGATCAGAGGCATTCCAGCTATGGCTATCATGTCTTTTAGCCAGACATTGATTGAGTTTGTATTTAAAATTACTGCCTTGGACAATGTCTCACTTGTACTGGAACTTAGTCTTTATAATCTGTTGCTCAGTTTATATACCATTGGGTTGTTTTAGCAGAGTCTACTCTGTTGCAAGCATTCACACCATGTATCTCGTTTGAGGGCACCTTCTTTCCACCTTCCATCCCATCAGCCTCAAAAGACTTGTAAAAGGTCCTCTGCACTTCCTTTCCTCACTAAGCAATAAAAGGCAATGTACAAGCCATACAACACATCTTATATGATGGAGGTGGCTTTGTGCCAGATGAAGAGAAGTTAGGGTATGAATGGCTAGTCCACATTACTCCAGAAGAAGCATAGGGTTAGGGTTAGGGTTAGGGTTAGGGTTAGGGTTTCCTGGTTTCACTGCTGTATATACATGGATCTGGTAAGCTGCAGAGTTGTACCTAGTTTCAATGTCAGCTTTGGCATGGTTTCTATGGCTGGATGCCCTTCCCAATGCCAACCACATTACAGTGTGTAATGGGTGCTTTTTTTCATGCCACCAGCACTAGCAAGGTTGCTAAGTAACTAGCAGGACAGGAAAAGAATAGGAAACAGTTTAATCAAATTAAAAATAAATTTATTTTATTGACAAATATCAACTCAAGCTACTTTCCTAAGTATTTACTTTCTCTTTTAATAATTCTCTCTTTTTTGCTATTTCTGATGACATTTTTTTCTGTTTCAGACTCGAGACAAAGATGATGGTAAGTCTCATTTTTTGGTGATTTTCTCTCAGTACCTTTTATAATGTTGTTCTTCTGTCAGTCCAGTCCTTGTTAACTACATGCTCAATCAACCACCCACATAGCCACACAAGCTAGCACATCATCATCATCGTTTAACGTCCGCTTTCCATGCTGGCATGGGTTGGACAGCTTGACAGGAGCTGGCAAGGCCAGGGACCACACCGGGTGACATAGGCTGTTTTTGGCTTGGCTTCTACAACTGTATGCCCTTCCTAACACCACACTCTTTACAGAGTGTACGAGGTACTTTTTATGTGGAACCAGCATCAGTGCTTTTTTGCATGTCTTTCATTTCCAATATTTTGTGGAAACATCTGGCTGTGGGGAAATATTACCTTAGAAGCAGGTCAGTGTTGGTGACAAGAAGGGCATCAGGTTGTAGAAAATTTGCCTCAGCAAATTCCATCTATCCCATGCAAGTGTGGAAAAGTAGACATTAAAACATGGATAATCAACACATTAGATTTAAAAAAAGCAAACAATATTCAAACAATATTTGGCGTTAGGAAGGGAATCCAGCTGTAGAATTGGCATTAGGAAGGGCATCCAGCTGTAGAAACTCTGCCAAATCAGATTGGAGCCTGGTGTAGCCATCTGGTTCCACCAGTCCTCAGTCAAATCGTCCAACCCATGCTAGCATGGAAAGCGGACGTTAAATGAGGATGATGATTCAATGAATGCTAACCTGTAGCTACAACCAACCAAAGAAAGACCATGTGATTGATTGCCATAAAATCATTCACAAATACATTTCTACTTGTGAACTATAGATATGCCTCTATCTTTTTGACTACTACTACTACTACAGCTATATGAGGTCACTTATAAACCCACTCCAAAGTCTGATCTACAATCCTGCTTTGCCCCCTCTTTATCTGTTCTCCTGCTATTACAGGGGTCCCTGTCAACTCACTGTCTTTCTTCAAACTATCGTTTACATTTTTCTCTTTTTTTTTTTGTTTTTAAACTTTTCTTTTAATTATTTTGTAATTGGAACAAAAGTGGAAAACTGATTCAGTAAATATTTTGAAATATTTTCCCATTTTTTGCTTTTTGTTATTTTAATTTCAGGGTACAGCTTGTCTGAGATCACATTAACCAAAGCTCACTCTTGGACCAATTTTAAACTAAATTTCGAAGCGTTATGGACATGAACTTTGCCGCTCTTAAAGTCTTTCTTTTTGTTAGCTCTGGTTTAACAAATGGAAGGAACGAAAAAGAATGATTATATATGCAAGTAAAGAAATGAAATGTCTGAGAAGTTTGCCTGCAGCATCACAATTGTAACAGTGTTGGCATTTAGAATGGCAAAAATTCTTTGGAATTAGGAAGAAAACAAAACAAAACAAAACAGGTTTGCTGGAAAAGGTTACCATATTATGTCACTCACTTGTAATAAGATTGGCTGTGTGTCCATCCAGTTAAAATTTAATTTTTCTGATTGAATAGAATTCACGAGAGAACACTGTATTGAGAGCTCTGCAGGCTGGCTGCTGTGTATTGGAGGTTTTGATTTGAAAACATTTTATCAACATCATGTCTTTGTCTTCAAAATAAGTTTCATCCAGCCAACAATTTTAAAGTCTCTTCATAAATTTTATTAATTTAAACAAGAAACAACAAAAACAACAATTCATATAGTATAAATGATTATTCCAAATCTATGTTAATATTTTTTTTTGTCTAAATACCTCAAGTATTATTTTTAAATAATATATTTCTATTTATTTCTACAATTTGTTAAAACTTGACTGTCAATAGAATACCATATATACCTCAGTTATTCAATAGGCTTATACATACACATATGTGTGTATATGTATAAGCCTGTTGAATATATATATATATATATATATAGTGTATGTAATGTGAAACATATTCTCATGAGTGCATGTTCTTGCATATACACACTCATGCGTACAACAGGAAAGATTTTGTCTGGTAGAATTAAATGAAGCAATGCTAGATAATGGTATATTTAACATATTTTGTATCAGAACCATGTACTCTTCATGTCATCTTGCCAAACTCAAAACTAAAATTTTGTTCCATAGATATTGGTATGGGATTGGTTAATTCTTAGACAGAGCAAGAGATTATTATAATTGTTGGAGGCTTTTTAGAAATCATTTTTGTTGTTTATTAGGATGGTTTTAGCACTGTTGTTGACAGGTCATGTTGGTAGGTTTCTGTGTGTGTGTGTGTTCATTTCATTTGTAAACTGCCATATTGCTATTTAAACCAGCACATACACACACACTCCCCCACATATATAATATCAATATAATATACATGATATCATATGATATAATATGTATGTATTTGTGTACGTGTGTGTGTGCGTGTATATATATATATATATATATATATAATGTACTGTAATGGTTACTCTCATCCATTTCAATATATGAGTGTTTGAAGGAAAGGATTAAGGAAAAATGCAAAGGGATTAAAAATAAAAGAAGCTGTATTTGTTTGCGATGGATGTGTGAATATAATTTGAGTTCAGGGATGGATTTTGCTCTGAAGTCACAAGGGGTGGGGGTGGGGGGCACTGATGATTTTGATTTTTGTCACATATATATATATATATATATATATATACACGCACAAACACACACACACACATCTCATTATGTTTGCTATAGATTGAATCATACATCCACACATTCACATTTTTATGTCTATTGAAATTTATTTTAAATTGATTTTATTTCAATTTTCAAATTCGTGATTACAGGGTATTTGTTTATCATCGTTAAATTTTTACTCCATCCTCCACCCTGTCTCGTAGTCTTTCCATTTATTAATTTTTTTTTTAGACATATTTTCTAAATACATCGAAAGACAATCTTGTGAATTTCAAAATTCATTTGTACCCATTATTTTAAAGATGTGTGAGGGAATAAGAGCAGTTTGTTCTTATTCTTGATCTATTGTGAGATATGGCTGGACTGACTTTCCCTTCACGCACTCTGAAGACAAAACCTTCATTGCTAACCTAGTCACCCATCATGCATTACAAGAAACTTCCATTTCATATTTCTCTTTCTCTGTATGTGTGTGTAAATGTGACTGCTGGTGTTCTGGAAGTTTCATTGTTTTCACAATTGATGTGGGATATATTTTCATCTCATTCATAATTCCAAAAAAGACTTTCATCTTTTTTTGTAGATTTTGTTTCCAACATTTCTGTAACTTCCACAATATACACAAGAGGAAGGTCTATACCTAGCTCATTGCAATTTACTCAAAATATCAATGTATGCTAAGGATATGTGTGCTTTTATAATGAAGGTTCTAGTTGGCCAGTTCTTAACTAAGTTGTTACCCATCGCTATGCTGCTGGTAAAAATATCTGTTAATCATGCATGTACATTCATAAATTGTTCAAATAATGTTTAAATTGACCTTCTCGTGAAGATTAAGAACAGGTTGAACAATAACATTTATTTAAAATACTTGAGCAATATTTCAATATAAACAACATTCCTTGTTAAAGTTCTTTTTCTATCATTTTGTCTCTTCTTGGTTGTGCTGCCAAATTCTGTTTGGTCTGCATATATGCATTGGTTTTCAGGGTCTCCCACTGCTGTTAGCAACATAAAAGTGTCCGTATACGAACACTAGATCAGATAGATACAGTCCACATCTTTCTAAACTTTGTCCTTGACTCTTATTAAGTGACATGAGAAAATTGCAATCTTTGTAGAGTGGCTGGTAAGTCTGTTTCAGAGGGCTAAAGAGGAATTCAAGAAAAGGTCAGTACTGTTCCAGTATCAACACTGTTGACTTGTCCTTTAAAAGTCAGTAAAGTGTCAGTAATGTTGAGTACCGTGTAGTGAGTACTATTGCAGTGACCTTGAATATGATCCTATTTTTTGTAATAACATTACTGGAGCTCCAATCTTGATCTTGATTGTGTGAGGAGGATGACAATATATAATTAGTGAATTCAAAAATTCTGGAGGATAGAGAAAAGATAGATTTTTCTTCTGCCACTGAATCTATACTTCCTGCAGTTTTACCATAATTTTGTCATTTAGCTTATCAACTTTATCACTTTTTTGTTGTTAAAATTGCTCTTGAAGACATCCACTGCTCATTTGTGTAGTACATTGGTAAATTGGCAAAAGAAATTCAAATAACTCTTCTTTGGAACTGGCTGTCATGGAAAATGAAATTATAATGACATCTTTAAATAAGAGATCACCATCAAGTGTTGGGAATCCTTCCTTTGCTTAGTTCCACGAACCAATTTGCATGCTGATTTAGCCGATTATATGTATTAATATCATTGTTATTCAGACAATTTAGAACTCTTGTATTTGTCTATGGATGCAAGACTTTGCAATCACTCCAAAGTAAAGATCTTTTTATGCATGTGTTAATAAGTGAAAGCCAAATGGCTTTGAGATTTACAAGAAGAATTTGTTGTGAATCTCCACCAAGGACCAATAATTTTCCTTCCAGGAATTGCTTATTGTTCATGAGATCCTGAAGTGTGCAATTTAAAGTTTCAAGATATCAGTGGCACATTGGGGCTCCATCCCTCACCAACAGCTGAGCATTGTATAGAAGGCACCCAGTTGCATCATTAGGCAAAAAGAAAACACATTGAAGTTGATATTACTAGAATGTGGAACTTGAAGCAGGAATGAACTGTGCAACCGAGCTTTAGCAGTGATATCAAAGGAAGCTGTAGCAAGGGCAATTCCACTTTTTTTATGAACATAAGACAGCAGTAAGTTTAACCGGAGCGTCTTGCCTGTTCCTCCTGGAGCATCAATAAATAGCAAATTCCCTTCATTGTTGTCAATTTTTGTTTTCACTGTTTCAAAGCCAATCCTCTGTTCATTGTTGAGCATGTCAGTGCGATGATGGTTGTAGGCTTCTGTTGAAGGATCTATTTTTTCTTGATTGACAGATGCAGTTAGTTCAGCGACAAGTAAATCATAATCATCTGTTAAATGGTAATACTGAATTAATTGATGATTCAGCACAACACAGCATGTCATTAACAGCTGCTTCTGTTGCCAGCTTGGAAGTCATTGTTTCTCTTCTATAATGCAGAAAGTCTTCAGACAGATTATTATAGAACGTGTTATATAATGTTAGAGGCTTAGATGCATAATGGAGGTGAAGAATTGTCTCAAATAACTTTCTGAGCTGGTTAGAAGACTAAGTTACAGTTGCCTCATTTATGCACACTTTTCATTCTTGGTCATTTTCAAGAAGATTCATAGACTAACACACATGTTTAAAGCTTTCACATGTTACATTGACTGTCAGCAGATCTTCAAAACTTGTAACTCCAATCCTATGAAAAAGCAACAATCTCATAGAGAAGAGTTCTCCCTGAGACGGATGGACAGAGTGAACTCTACCAATTGTCTGTGGTATTCCTTTTGGTTGCCTTACTCTCCTTTGCCAGGTCTTACTTGATGACTGCCGTATATAAAACTCAGGCAAGTTATAACAGAGAATACTTCTTGCTTTTGGATCTTCATGATTCTTAGCAAAGTAAGCAGTGAGTTTAGTTGTTTGAGCTTGCTGTAAAGCATATTCCAGGTCGTTTATATTGAAAACGACAAATGATTGATTGGGCAAGTGAATCTGAAGGCATTCAACAGGACTTCTTTTGTTGAATTAGAAGTTCAAAAAATCTCCATGTTTCATAATTTGTGATCTTGTCTTGTGTTGCATTGCCATTCATCATTAATATGAACTTTGTATGTCTGTTGTAGCCAGGTGTTATAGAGGACCAAGTGTCCATCTATCATGTATTTCTTCATCAAACTGAATAGAACAGCTGTATCGCGAAGTTCAGCAAAGACAACTTTGTCAATTCCTTGCCATGAATTGTGACCGTTTTCTATTATAAATAGAAAGTGACAATGAGGTAGACCTCTTTTTTTGAAATTCAATTGTGCTCACATAAGCCACTAACTTTTCCAAAACTATGGATTCCATGTCCTCTAGCAGTTGCTGTTGCTTCATTTTGAAAACTTGTGCTGTTTTGGCAGGACAATCCACAGCAGTTTGATCTGAGTTTAGTTCTCTTGTTATTTCTTCCCTTTTTGGATTACTGATAAAGCTGACAAATAATGTAGGCTTTCCAAATTTCCTTATTTCTTGGTAGTGTTTTGCCATATATCTTTGGTTTCCAGTAAATATATCAAGTCATCCCATAAGTTCTCTCCAAATTTTGAATAAAGAAAACAAGTGATCAAATGTTATATTTAATTGAAATTCTATCATCAATGTACTTTCCCTGATTATCTATGACTTCCTTCCATCTATTTACAAGCTTTTTAATCCCATCAATGTAAAACTCTTTTGGTTTCAAAGCGAAGAACTCTGAAATGTCAGTTTCGACCTCCTCCTGGCTTGCGAAAGTTATGTCCCCCAAATGATTCTGTAAACTACGAAGCAAATGGTAGTCTGAAGGAGCAAGGTCGGG
>NC_068992.1:7606079-7610963 GCF_001194135.2 Octopus bimaculoides
TCCCATAAACTGAGTATGTTTCGAGTCGCTTCGGCTGTAGAGTTTCCTTTTTTGTACTCATAAAGCATTATGTGCCTCAAATGCTCTTTGGATACTTCCATGTTAGAAAGGGTTTTAATCAAAAAAATTTTAATTCTATTATTCTGTAAAATAATATTTAATTAGTTTAAATGTACACAAATGCATAAAAATAATTTTTAATTCCATTAGACATTCTAAAATACTATTAAATTTCATTCAATTTTAAAAAAGGTAAAATCGGACAGAACTTATGGGATGACCTGATACTTGGCAGAATGTATTGTCTTCCTGTTCAACCAGCTTCACCTGCTCTGACTGACTGCAAAACCATTATGCTGGCCAGCTAGTAGGCTCTGTTGATTGTTCTGAATATACGGCAAATGAGCTTGTTGAATTTTGGTGTTTTGATCTACACAGAACTGTTGAAATATATGCTGTCTATGATGCAAAATATTCTGTGAGCTTGCTTCCTTCATTATTCAAAATCAATAAAACAGAAGACAAGTCATTTTTCTGTTACCTCTTTGGTTTGGTATGTCAAGATGCCATCAGGAGAAAAGCATGGGTACATCATGGGATCATAGGCTTAATGAGAATCACTAAATGTTTCCAGGCTTTGTTTTCTGCTTAGAACTTGCAGATCAACATTCTTCCAGTCTGATGAACTTCTTTTTCACTATCAGCTATCAACACAGCAACTTCATTCCACATTGGTAAGTTATATTTTCTTGAGTGTTCATTCATTTTCACTCAAATATGTTCCCCGCATTGGTTTTTTTTTTATAAGGGGATGAGTATAATCATTTTGATGAACTTGAGTGTGTTTCTAACATTATATTAACCATGGTGAAGTAAATGGCATAGTTGGTTCATTAGCTTCTGTGCTACCAGACCATGTCTCTTTACACAGTGTCTTAACATCAGGTTGGAATCAAAGTTCTCGCACAACTTTTATTAACTAGCAGAGATACCCAGCGTTGCTCGGGATTCAAATAGTATAGTTTGCATATATATATTACAGTTATGTTGAAACAGGTGATATGGGAAAGTGCATTGTCATTTATGACTACAAGTCTGAAGTAAAAAGAGAGAAAGTAAGAGAATTTACCTCTTGCTGAGTAGAGAGGGTACAAGAAGAATGCTACCTGTGTGGCAAATGCCAAGTAGAGAAAGGGAGATACATCTTGACTCTTTGACAACTATGGTGAAAGAAGGCAAGTATGTTACCTCTGCTACAGATTAAGCCAAGCAGGAAACAAGAACGAGAAAGAAAGAATTCTGTTAAGATTCTGTATTAAAAGCAATTCTTTAGCTAAGTGGGTCACAGCAAACAAAGATGTTGTTGGCTTATCCTAAGTTGAACTGAATTTCATCCCAGATGTTGAAGAAGTGGATAAGCTTATCTAAGTTGAATGGTGATGGACACAAGATAGACAGGAAGTTGACTGCTAACTTGTAAATCTGCAAGTGCCAATCCAAAAACAAAGGAATTTACAGAAGCATTCAGGCTGCAGTTTTAGTTGT
This sequence comes from Octopus bimaculoides, assembly GCF_001194135.2. Classification (NCBI taxonomy): domain Eukaryota; kingdom Metazoa; phylum Mollusca; class Cephalopoda; order Octopoda; family Octopodidae; genus Octopus; species Octopus bimaculoides. Next base: position 7,607,625 of record NC_068992.1, read on the forward strand.
CAGATGGGAATCCAGAAATTAATTTTTTCAGGAGTTTGATTCTCTACCAGTTATTGCAGTTCTGTAAGTTGTTTTTTTTTTTCTTTTTGGAGAAGTTTGACATTTATTCCTTTAGTTCAATCACTTGGAATGATGTCATTAATGATGATTCTAAAATGATCAAGCAGTATCTATGTTATTGTGATGGTCTGCTGCGTGGGAGAAAAGTATCTATACTTTGTACTTTGCCATTTTTTTATAGCTTTCTTGATGTCAACCATTATATTACTGGTACTTTATATTACTTCAGGAAACTTAGGAAGATACTGTTGATTGATCTTTTTTTCCTCATTGTATTTGTAACAGAGGCATCTGTCTAGCAGACTGTAGTGATTACTTAATGATGATGATGAAGAGCATCTTCTGAAATGACTGTGAAATCTAATCCTTGATTTGTAGACTCTGATGCAGATTTGGCTGTGCTTCTTGTTAATTATTATTCAATAATGAAATATAATGGGGTGCAGAATGAGGAGAAACAAAAAGAAATTAATTGAAACATGTTTTGTTTTTAATGTTTATCCTAGATGAACACTCCAGAATTGAGCATTTAAATGCACTTAATCAAAAACAGAACAAAATATGTCTACTAATTCATTTTTCGTGTTTTCTACGAGAAAATAAAACCAATTCTAATGTCAGAAAGTGAACATTATTAACCTTCTGTGTCAATTTCTTATTGTAGCAATTTAGGGCTCCATTTCACAGAATAAACTGTGATGTGTCCTGTCATGCAAAGCATGTTTAACCCTTTTGATACCCACCTACATGCAACCACCCGTGTTTCTATCATACAAATTCTGTTTTTAAGTAATCTAAAAACTTTCCATAAAAATTCCATATTGATTCATTTTTCTAATCACAGCTTAATAATGAGTTATTTTACTAGATTCTTTATTACTTTCAAAATTAATTGAAACAAAAACAGTACATGTTGACAGAAAAACAGTTGCAACAAGATTAAAAGCATTACTTTTTTTCCATTTCATGGTTGTATTTATCATGAATTCATCTATAACTTCTCACTCTCAATTTTTTGGTTGTCTTAATTGTCAACCTCATAGTAATCATCATGTTCAAACATCCAGTTGACTTACCCAACTAGACATGGCTGTTGTAGACTGTCACTGAATACATCAGAGATCAAATAAACACAGAACAAGACCAAACTTTATCTTTTTGACGGTATTGGTAAAACCTTGTGAAATTCTTCCATTTAAAAAAAAAAGTTGTTCAGATTCCTCTGTAAATTATTGTTTACAGCATAAACAATTCTCCCCTTATAAACTATTGGTGCAAGTAGTGACCTACTCTTATGAACTGTTGGTGTGGTCTATATAGTGGCCAACTCTTCTTATGAACTATTGGCGGTGTCTATGTGGTTAACATAGTAGACACCTCTTTTGTTTAGTGTAAACAACTTTAATGAAAATTTAAAAAATTGAACAACTTTAATCTGAATTGGTTTCTTTTTATACATTTAAAGTCTGTTCGTGTAAAAACGATGGTGGCATTTACCATCTGCTTGTTTTTTTCATTACTGTCTTTGCCTTTTTATTTTATATATTTTCCTGTTCTGATAACTTGTCCTTTTTACTACTCATTTCAAGTTATATCTCTGGCAAGTTAACTTGAGATTCCTTAATGACAATGTAACCTTCATATGACTAAGGTATCCTCAGCCTGATGAGTAGCTAGTGGAGTAATTATTACTTCCAAGGATCTGCTAGCTAGGAAACATATGTAGTCTAGATTTTACCTGCTCCACTCCCTCAATTTGGATTTTTATTTGCATTCATAGCAACCCTAGTTGCTAACTGTGAACTATGAAAAAACGTTTTTTCATCTTATTGAACTTCAATATGGTGAAGCATAGGTAAAAATATAATGGACACAATTGTGTGGTGAAGTTTGCTTTATCATTGATTAGTTTCAGGTTTAATTCTTGTCTTCAAACATGTTCAACCTTTTAACATTCAGATTACTCCTCTGCCAAATGTAAAGCTTATTTATTCACATAGTTTTGAATTAATCATGCATTATCTCATAGCTTTGAGATTTTCATGATGTATTTGTTTATTTTTAGAATGACATTGTATGGTAGGTATGAAAAGCTAGATCTGGACAGTTTGAACATAAGAAGGGTAGAATATTTAATTTAGATATTGCCTGTTTAAATGCTGAAATGTTAAGTGTCTCCTATATGCTCAGGTCTACCAAAGTTTTATAAGGGAAATTTGGTCAACAGAAACCATGTAGATGGAGACAGTATTCTTGTTGTTGTTGGGTGATGACTAAGACCTGTTCTTCAGTTTAATACCATCAGGTTGGGTCTTGAAGTGCTTTCAACAGACGCATTTAGATCAGGTGTCTGGTTTGAGGTCATTGCACTCCCTACTTCCAAATGATCTCAAAAATCCTGCAATGGGTCATTAAGTGCTACTCTGTAGATCAATGATGATAATTCATCTGTGATGTAACTATTTCAGTTTCACTCCATCCCTACCACATATAATCATTTGCTGAACAAATATTTCTCGAGAATAATTAAACAATTACAAAATAAACTTAATTTAAACTTCTTTTTTCTTTTGATATTTATTTGTCTTTAAATTACATTTACCTCAAGTTTGCTTATGGTTTTTGTCGTTCGTAATTTAAAAAATATTTGATATAATAACTCAATTCTCTTCTTTGTAGCCCATTTAAAACAAAAACGTTCAATAACATATTTATTTGATTTCAAGAATAAACTTTACAAAAATAATTTCATTTCTTTGCTTATTGTGTTATATATATATATATATATATATATATATATATATATAACATACATATGTATACACACACATATATATATATACATTTGTGTGTGTATATATATATATATATATGTGTGTGTGTGTGTGTATATGTGTGTATGCATATATGTATGTATATGAATATATACATAATGTATATGTGTATATATATATATAGATGTATGTAATATATGTATGTGTGTGTATATGTATCTATATATATATGTATATATACATATATATGTATGTGTATATATATATCCATATATATATATGTGTGTGTGTGTGTGTGTGTATCGGCGCAGGTGTGGCTGTGTGGTAAGTAGCTTGTTCACCAACCACATGGTCACAGGTTCAGTCCCACTGAATGGCACTTTGGGCAAGTGTCTTCTACTGTAGCCTTGGGCTGACTAAATCTTTATGAGTGCATTTGGTAGATGGAAATTGAAAGAATCCTGTCATATATATATATATATATATATATATGTTTGTATGTCTT
>NC_068992.1:7615974-7619754 GCF_001194135.2 Octopus bimaculoides
ATATATATATATATATATATAATGTAAATAAATTGGAAATATTTTCCAGAAAACTTGTACAAAACAATATTTCATGCCATGATAGGATATTGCTATTATTCTATTTTATTTACTGATCAATTGTTTACTGGATAAATATATACAAATATATAAGCCTTCGACAAAAGTGGCACCTATGATAATATTAATAATAATAATAATGATTTGGGCAGCAATTTAGAGGAAGGATGCTGTATGCAGTTTAATCTGTTCCTGTCCTCATCTGATTCTTGTTTTATTGATCCAAGAAAAGTGAAAGACTAAGTCGTCTCTGTTATGAGATGAGTGTAAAAGGAGATCATGAAATACTGTAAAGTAGTTTCCTCCTTGGCTCTACTGATGTTGCTGTTTACATAATAATAATAATAATAATAATGATAATGATAATAAATATAATAATAATAGTAATAATAATAATTTGTAACAGAGTTACAAGGCTTAACCATTTGTTGGTTGAGTGAGGTTGACACTGGATGTATGAAAAGCAAAAGTGGGCCTTTGTTATATGTGAACTCAGAACCATGTAGCAGAGATAACTAAATATTCTGCCACTCACTGCCTTAATAATAATTATAATAATAATAATAATAATAATAATGATTTCTTAAATATTATTGATAATAATAATACCATTTTTTGTTTTTATTACTTCAACAACAATAATAGCAATATTAACAACAACAATAACAACGATGATAATTAATAATAATAATTATAATAATAATAATATGAAATGTTTAAAATTCAAATAATTTTTTTGTTTTTTCTTTGACATTGACTGGCAAATTAACTGGTAGTTCTGCCTGCAAACTTCATAACTCTGTTTGTCATGATCACAGCCTTTGCAGCAGCCTGCAAAAACATTAAACATATCGTGATGATGATAGTGATGGTGGTTGTGATGATGGTGGTGGTGGTGGTGGTGGTGGTGGTGGTGGTGGTGGTGGTGGTGTGGTGGTGGTATTGATAGTGGTGGTAACAATGATGAGGACAATCATCATCATCATCATTTTGTTTGTTGGACAAACCTTGAAGTCTCTTTTCTAGGCTCTTGTCAAACATGTTAACAACCTGGGGCCTTGTAGGGAATATAAGTGAGTGTTTGTGTATGTGTGTGTGCATGCAATGAAAGAAGTGTGTGGGCCTTACAGAATGTGCTGAATGTACGTTAGGAGTCATGTGGCATGAATATGAAATGGAGGAAGAATGGTCTAGACTGTAACCAGTAGTTATTGTTTGTGTTGTTGTACAGCCCCAAGTTAGCCCCATTCCTAGGGCATGCAGACAGTATGCCAAATATCAAGGCATGATCTACAAAGCTATCTTTCCCAGTCAAGCCACGTCTCCTCCCAACTGAAAACACTAAGTCATACATTCTGAACAAGCAGTGATGAATGTCAAGAGATGCAGAGTGTTGGTATAACCAATTCCAGCAAGGTTTGAATGTTAGAGCAAATCTTGCTAGCAAAAGCTGGATTTGCTCTAACATTTATAGAAGCGGATCTTCTTGCAGCCTGGGGATTACAATACGATCATATCTGTCCAGAAAAGTTAACTTGGCCAACAACGCAGCACTGGAAATTAAAGGCAAATTCAGTAGCAAACTACAACTGGGAAATAATGCATATAATGCTAATTTCCTTGTGGCTGACCACAATGTAGTTCCAGTCATCATCGGAATCGATATCTTCAGTTAACACTCAGCAGTTACAATTGACTTTAAGAGCACGTGCAAGCCTGTGTCGTTCTGCATGTACATGTCAAGCCTCAAATGCACCATGTACAAACTACGTTCAGGCATTGAGACCGCTAAGCTCAAACCAATTACAACTTTAATTAGCTGTCCGAGAGGCGCAGAGTTTATTAAGTATGAAATAGGTTACTTTCAGAGGATATTATTCAGGAAAGCTGTAGTCCCTTGTGAGCTCAATGCTTCATGACATGTGATGGAAGGAAGAACAGACTGACCAACTACTTGAACGCAATAAATATGTACACACAACTGGATGCCTATCCTAGTGCCTCAAATCGATGATCTTCTAAATGAAATAGCAGCAAACAAGATTTTCAGCAACATAGGTATGACAGCTGCATATCATCAGGTGGAACTCCTACCAAAAGATTATAAGCTGACAGCATTTGATGCAGGTAGGGAGACTGTATGAGTTTAAATGGCTCCCCTTTGGTTGTACCAACGTTGCTGCAATTTTCCAGTGTGTCATGGATGAATTCATAAAAAGAAACAATCTTCAAAAAACCTTTGCCTATCTAGATGACATCATCATGGCTGGCAAAGATCGACATGAACATGATGATAACCTCAGGAGATTTATCCAGGCAGCCGAAACGTCTGGCATGACCATCAACATGGGCACTATCACATCTGACTTTACTTGTTAGTATAGTTACTACCCTGATCTCTTCTTGAGATTTTACAACTAGCTATTTTGCTTGTTGCAAATCAGTGACCGATGGTTGCTTCATTTACAATATATTGCTGGCTGGAGCGCATCTTCGTTATCACTCTGGGGGCCGAGTGCATATGACTGAGGAAAGCCAAGTAGAATGAAAATATGGTGAAGTGTCAAACGACATTGATAGATGGATGCTGTCTTTCCCTAATATAAAACAACACGTCTTAATTGTTGGACAGCCATGATTAACGGATTAATCGGTAAGCAGAACAAAGTTGGAATAAATGCCTTCTTTTGAATTGATTTACAATAACTACATACTTCGTGACATTTGGGTTGATGCTCGCTGTGAAACAGTAATTTATAATTTCATGATAGAACCTCTTTGTGATCATTTGACTTGATAGAAATAATAGCCAAATTTTCCCCTCAAATCATAACCTACTGTTGAAGAAAAGAAGGGCACTGAATAAAATGGTTCTGGGTGCACTATGCCTGAGAAAAAGAAAAGAGGATCACTTCTGGAATGGCTTTCATCCTAAGTCTGCTCTATCAGCAGTCCTTATCCTGGGACTGAGCAACACAGGAAGTAACAGTGATGTTTCTTCTATGTAGACTATATAATTGGGTAACCCACAGACAAAACCCAGATTGATATTTGAATCAATCCATTTAAATGAATCATTCAAGATTCCAAAATGGAAGAAATGGAAGAATTGCTATAAAGAGAGAATTTACCTTTAACTTTCTTCGTCCATTAAAAGATATCAATCTTTGCTTAGTTTTCACCATGTTCTCATCCTTGGCTGCTTCTCCTGTTACCCAGGGATGCTGCAAGGCTTCTGTTGGGTTAGGACGCTTGTTAGCATCACGGATCAATATTTTAGAAATCAAATCCTATAAAAAACAGAAAAAGACAAAAGATTAAAAAAATAAAAGATTTCAACATTTAAAAGAAATAATCAAGGCATTGCATCTGATTCAGTTGACAATTTTTTTTAAAAACTGTTTTATTGTGGAAATCAGAAATATCCACTCAAAATTTCATCACTCTTAATTGCAGAAAGCAGTTTTATATTCTAATCTACCTTTTGTTGAGGAATGTCATCTTTGGAATTATTTTCTGCTGAGATGATTGTATGTCAAGTTTTTTGAGGTAACATGACCTGCAGAAAATGCCAATTCTATTTTTTTGGTAGACTTCCTCCTCCACCACTTCTTCTTCTTCTTCTTCTTCTTCTTCTTCTTCTTCTTCTTCTTCTTCTTCTTCTTCTTCTTCTTCTTCTTCTTCTTCTTCTTCTTCTTCTTCTTCTTCTTCTTCTTCTTC
>NC_068992.1:7619927-7635254 GCF_001194135.2 Octopus bimaculoides
GTGCCAGTGCCATGTTAAAAGCACCCAGCACACACTGTAAGGTGGTCGGTGTTAGGAAGGTCAACCAGCTGTAGAAACCAAATCAGGCTGGAACCTGGTGCAGATCTCTCGCTTGCCAGCTCTGGTCAAACCGTCCAACCCATGCCAGCATGGAAAATGGATGTTAAACAACAATGATGATATGTACACGCACAAAAAACTTACTTTACTGTTGCTACTAATATCATCCCACCAGGGAGATTCAAATTTCCAGTCAATTCGAATGATTCTCTTGTATATTTTGTGATCATTTGATGCAAAAAATGGCTCATAACCAACGAGTCTGCAACAAAAAGAGATGCAAACATCTGTCAGAAAATCAGGGTTATTAAAGTGAAAAGAAACTTTAGTAAGGTTTGTTACCCACAGTAAAAATGATTAGTCATGTTGTTATTAGAAAATGTTGTTTCTAGCATGTCTGAGATGACATTTGATTACCCCACTACTTATTTCTTTTCTCAATTTACTCACATTCCTATGTTTTTCATACAAAAGATATGCATTTCACCTGAAAGCGGGGAGCTGATAGGTGGCCAGGGTGGGGGAAGAGCCATTCAGTATTTCTTTCAGAAAAATTAAACTTTCAAAAGCAAATTATTTTCCCTACATTCATCATCTCTGCATTTTTTCATGTGGATAGAAAACAAAATTTGAAAAGCAGTAAAAGAGGACTTAGGTAGTGAAATGTCTGAGAACCTATATATTTATAGAAATATATTTTTAATAAGCAACCTGCCTGATGATTGTTTCAGTTAATTGTCACTATAATCAAGACTTTGGACAAAGTTTTAATGAAATATCTGTAACTTTATATACTGATATATAAATGTTTGTTCAAGGATTTTATTTTAATCCTTTAGTGTTTAAACTGGCCATATCTGGCCCAAGTATTCTTACCTGTTTCATGTTCAAAGTGGCAGATCTGGCCTCTTACACCTACCCTACAATGTCATTTTTAAAATAATCAATCACATCATCAAAGTCTCAAAGCTACAAAATAATGTATGATTTAATTTGTCACCTACTTAACACCACCATCTGGTCCTGGGCTACCTTTTACAGAAACCCTTAAATATTAGACTTGGTTTGTTAACTTGCTTATTACCATCACTTTGACTTAGATACCTTTTACAGAAACGCTTGAATATTAAACCTCATTTGTTAGCTTGTTTAGCCCTGCGCATGGTCCTTTCATGTTTTTAGCAAAGTTCCATTAGCTTTTAGACTCTATGAACATGTTTAACATCATTACCTGGTCCTTTAGTAGAGACCCCTTAGATGACACACTTCATTTGTCAGCCTGTTTAGCTCCAGTACCTGATCCTTATATGTCTTTAGCATAATCCAGTTTGTTGCAAGCATTTGATCCATGTGTCTGGCTGAGAGTAACTTACCCTCATCAGTTCCCCCTCTGCCCCTCTGACAATCAAAAATAAAACAAAAGAAAAAGAGAAGCAAACTATGAATGTTGTTATACTCACAAAATAAACAAGATAACACCAGCACTCCATATGTCTGCAGGAAAACTGTACATGGAACCTTGGAGGACTTCAGGAGCTAAGAAATATTACAAAAACAAGCTTAGTATTGTTTTAATATTTTTCCTTGAAATGGAAAAAAATAGTTGTTTTTAGAAGAATATTTCACAAAGTGGGCATTTGAGATTAATTAAAAGAACTTAAAATGAAAATATATATGAAAACAAAATACTTAATTTTTTTTACAATTTTACTTTTTTTTTTTGTTATTTTGAATGTTGTGCCCCCAGACACATTATCAGGAAGGATGTCTTGAGTGATGCTCTGTTGGTGTTGTTTACACACACACACACACACATATATATATATCACCCAGGATAAAAGACCTTGAAGCCTCCAAAGCAGACCTGCTGGGCATCATCCTCAAACTGCATTCAAGGATGGAGTAGTCAATGCCGACCAGTCTGTATTTTAATTATACATGTAAGTAATTGTTGCTCTGTTTCATGTGTGGGTTAAGAATAATGGTGATGACGGTTATGATGATGACAGTGACAATGCTGATGACAAGGCTGACAATGACAATTCTTAAGAATTACAAAACTATTTACAAACCACAGTAGCTGGGTGTACCACACATTGACATACTCAAAGTGCTAGTCGTCATGATCTTTGATAAACCAAAATCAGCTGAAAATGGAAAATACAATAATAAATAAATTTGCTTCGATATATTTTTGTAATGGAGTGATCGAGTTAACTTGCACTCATTTTCTTACAAACCTGACCAAGTTATTTATTTTTCAGCAGTAGAAGCGAAGGAACCTAATCCGAATGTTCAAAGAAGTCTAAACAGGATTTTTTTGTCTGAACAACACATCTGAACAAGCAACATGTTTTGAAATAGTTGGAATTTTAACTCTTTAGCATCTAGACTCCACTGTCAAATGTAATGCTTATTTATTCACATTGTTTTGCAATTAATGATGAGATTTCGATGATGTATTTGTTAAGTTTTTTTAGAATGACATTGTAGGGTAGGTGTGAGAGACTGGATTTAGCCAGTTTGAACATGAAATAGAAATATTTGGGCCAGATGTGGCTTGTTTGAATGCTAACAGATTAACAAATGCAGCAGTAAGACAACTTACCAATTTTAAGGACAGAATCTTCATCTTTTGTGCAGTAAAGTAAGTTTTCAGGCTGAAAATAGAGAAGACTTTCCATAACTTTGAAATCCAGATGTTGTTTCCATGGCACCATTGTCATAGTCATTATCATCGTTGTTGTCATTGTTTTATGCCCATTTTTTTCACAACACATAATTTCTAGTCTGATCCCACACTGTGGATGTTGTACAAGACTACCAAGTCACTGGTTGTGAGTTCAAATCCATTGCACACATTTCATTGTTTTCATTTTATTTTTATTTACAAAAATACAAAAAAAAAAAATTTCAAAAAATAGTTGAACAAGAGAGTGTTTTCTACCATCTTCTCATCCTCCTCATCATCATTGCTTAACCTTCAATTTCCATGCTGGCATGGGTTGGATGGTTTGACTGAAGATTGGTGCAAGCCAGGAGACTGTATCAAGCTCCAAGTGAAATATGGTAGACAGGAAGTGGATAGAAGACCATTGGTAATGCCATTCTAGGTGCTGTGTGGTTAATTTAGTCCGTTACCTGGCATTGCACTACCATGTGGTCTTTGAGTGCCTTTCCTAGACTATTCTCTGTTGCAATGATTCAAGCCAAGCCTATGCTCTAAGGATACCATTCCTACCATCCTCCTAACAACTTCAGATGCAGTGAAAAGAGTCTTAGGTCATGCTTTTCTGTGGCTAAACTTCTTTTATCTATCTATCTATCTATACACACACACACACACACACACACACACACACACACACACACACACACACACACACATAAACAAAATGAAGTGAAATAGGGCAAAATGTCTGCTAATGGATATGAACTTACAAATTGGTAGTCCAATACATCATCTGCTCTGCCATTTTACTCTTCAAACTGGAGAACAAGCTAATCACTGCATTTTGTCAGGAAAAATATATCTCGTTGGTTGATAAATGGTGTGTATACATCTAGATCCACTGATTGTTGAACTGATCTATATACCTAGATCAGTTCCAAAATGCCTCAAACATATTTGGACTGATAATAACATTGCAAATTTACTTATCACTGCTTAGCGTTCCTCCTCTGCAATTTACTTATGGTGAGCCACTGTATAGAGCTACCAGTCACTGTATGGTGACTGGAAAAGCATTATAGAGTCAATCTCTCCACTCAGCCCATAGTGCTGCCTGTCTGGTGTCTGTGATTGAAGAGGAGATAACTACTCTGAAATGCTAGCATCTCACAGTCTGAGTAAGTAGTGCTGTAAGTTGATCTAGGTGTATACACACCATTTGTCTATAAACGGGATATATTTTCCATGACAAAATGTAGTGAATAGCTTGTTCTCCAGTTTGATCATGCCTCAAGCATATTCGGACTGATAAGAACATTACAACTACAATACAACTCTTTAGCATTTGGATTAGTCTGTCAAATGTAATGCATATTTATCATTTGAATTAATCATGTTATCACATACCTTCAATATTTCAATGATATGTTCATTTATTTTTGTAGGGTAAGTGTGAGACCTGGTCAGTTTGAACATTAAATATTTGGGCTGGTATGAATGCTAAAGGGACAAAGATGTGTCCCATTGAGACATTCCACAATATAAAGACAATGTCCTGCAATATAAGATATAATGCTGATGGTTGTGATGATGATGATGATGATGATGATGGTGTAAATTGTGAGGATAATGGTGACAAAAAATATTTCTCCTATAGGCACATGGTCTGAAACTCTGTAGGGAAGAGCTAGTTAATGATAATAATAATGTAACAATGATGAGTATAATTTTTATACGATGATGATGATGAGGAAGACTACAACTTAGAAATAATAAATCAGTAACAACCCCACCGAAAAAAGAAAATATATATACATATCTATTACATATGTGGAAAATCGGTGTGTGTTTGTTTGTGGTATTGTTAGCTAACTCCTTGTACATTTTTTTTTTGATTTTGATGAAACTTGACACAGGAGTAGAACTCATGTCTGGAAACCTTGTGACATACTTAGATTGTTGAAAAAAAATCGATAATAGGGCCCTTCTAATGGATCCTTCTATCTACTACATATTACTAATATTTTATTTAAGTAAACAAGGGAAATAACCCATACCGCCTGCAGATTTTAGCGAAGAGATCAGTATTTGATTCTCCTGATCAGTTGACCTAATTCTGCATTTCACTACTCACAGTTTTGAACTGCTAAACATTATTATTGCACTTCCTTAATTTGAATCTTAAACATTAAAGACTTCATTCATACATTTCTATACATACATACTTTTTTGAATGCCCGCTACTCCGATAATTCTGCACTTTTACAGTTACACTTTTTCTATGACATTAGATAAATTTTTTATTCCACATCATATTTGTAGTGGCTTCATGCAGGCATAGCATGGATTTGATCCTTGATTGCCAAATTTCACTTAACACTTTTCTTACGGTAAAACAATAGCACTTTTCTCACGGTAAAACAATAGTTTTTCTGTGAATGACACCAGTTATACATTTCCCAGATGCCTTTGCTAAGCAGAATAATGTCTTTGCCTCTCACCAACCTCTGACAATCTCTCACTCCCCCAGATGACAGTTTTTTGTGCTTTTTTGTGATGAAAAATACCTTTTGTGGCAGTTATAGCGAAATTGCTTTCTTATATCAGAGTAATAAGGCGTTTCAAAAGAACATCTTTACCCCCCGGGAATTACCGGGTACACCAGCTAGTGTATATATATAAATAATAAAAGTCTTATCCAATCCATGTAGGTAGAAAAACCAAAGAAATAAATCAAGGAAATTCATAGACACAAACCTTTAAGTCTCTGTGAATGATACTGTTTTGGTGGAGATACTGGAACCACAAAGAGACAAAATATGGTAAATATTTAGCTTTCTCAAAGAACCAGAGGAATTATAACATAAAAGAATAATGTAACAAAATCAAGTGTCATGCTTTAAGCAACCTTAACTTATGAACAAAATAAAGGGTATAGTTGAAATATTTCACATAATGAAGCAATGAGATGAAGATCTATAAATTTATAGGTTGAAATAGAATTAAGAGCACCATAAAAATTTATAAACTTTGAGAGAACATGAAACAATTTCTTTTTGAAATGGTGGATCTTGAACCAGAATGCCATAAATAATAGCATGCAAATATTGGGTTAAAAACCCCTTTAACTGAATATTCATGCATTGTTATTTAGTCTTATCTGCTTTGAGATCTACCATTCCAAAAAGGAATTATTTCACGTACTCTCTGAAGGATTGCTTTGGCCCAATGGTAGAACGCCTGACATATTTACTGAAGATGTGGGTTCATGCCCCACAAACAGCCTTCAACTTTTTCTATCCAAAGGTTTTCTCACTCAATATTTGCAAGCTGTTATTTATAGCTTTATCATTTGCTGTGAGATCCACTGTTCCAAAACAGAAATAAAAACATTTATAACAGCAAGAAGAAGAAGAAAACAGGAGTACATAAAGTATGGCCCTACCTCAATGCCTGTGAGTATTTGTCGAAACACATTTGCAGCATCTTTTTCTGAGTAGGAACCTCTTTCAACAATTCTGTAAGTGAACATTAAAGAGATAAGTAGTTTAGTATTTAAGAGGAAGACAGCATAGTACTGTATATAGTTATGTTCTGAGTTCAAATCCTGTGAAAGTCAACTTTACTTTTCATCCATTAGAAGTCAACGAAATAAGTACCAGTCATATATCGAGGTTCATGGCACGTAAATAGCACCATTTGAGTGTGATCGTTACCAGTGTCGCCTTCCTGGCATGTGAAAAGACATTCAAGCGAGATCGTTGCCAGTGCCGCTGGAATGTGGAATGAGCATATATGAATGATCTTAATAGAACTCTCAGTCCAACAACACACAGTTCCAGCTAATATGGACTTGCCTCTCCAAACGATGAATTGCAAGTGCACCAAGATGTTCCAATTAATTCATATTCCTGTTTCACCTCATATCCCTTCAATGTGGTACCCAACAACATGGTGATCATGTCATTCTCATAGATTGATACATTCTTCCTGCAGCCCAGTTGAGCAAGATGCCATGCAACATTTCTAGCTTTTGTAGTCATGGCTTCAAATTTCATTGAAGATGACTTTGTCTTTCATCCTTTCAGGGTTGATAAACTCAGTACCAGTTGAGAACTGGGGTCAATATAATCAACTTATCCCTTCTCCCCAAATTGCTGGTTTTGTGCCAGAATTTGAAACCAGTATGTGTGAATACAGACCCTGCACTAAAGTGAGATAAATGAGAGGAAAGATATTAAATGACCCTTTTAATGATTCCCCGAAACCAACAAAGTATATATATTCATAATAGTTTCAAACAATTATGAATTCATTGTTAAGGTTAGCATACTCACTGATGGAGCTTAAACTAGGCATGTATTGCTCACTATATATCTATCACTTTGCACTAAAATATCAAATATCAATTTTAAATAATCTTACCTGTCGAAAAGCTCACCACCAATAGCATATTCAAGAACCAAATGCAAACTAGTTGTAGTCTCAAATACTTCTTTCATTCGAACCTATAGCAAATACAATAGTTTTCTCAGAATATAAGATAAAGTTTTTTCAAATGAAGGTAACTAAAACCTTACAACACAGTTTTTTTTTTTAAAGGCATATTAGTTATAATATTCTGATACAGAGAATTATGCATTCTAGTGTTGTTCGTTTCATTTTCTATAAATTAATCAAAATAGGAGCAGTTGGTGTCCAAAATTTTTATTAGTCTTCCTCTTACATAAAGCACTGAGACTGGTTTAATGAAAGCTCAACTTGATCATTTGGAAGTTAATATTTAAAGGAAGGATAATGAAGAAATACATAAATAAATATGAACAGAGAGGAAATGCCAGAGGGTTGTAGTGTTAAGGAGTTATAAAAAATTCAGGATCAACCAGGCTTTAAGACTTAGTTTCAATGCCTGATGAAAATTTATCCTTATAACTATTATTATTGATTCTTAGTGGCATTTCATCCATCTTTATGTTCTGCGTTTTTGGCAAAAACACCCATAACCCTAACCCTAAAGCTAAAACCAGTACAAACGCATGAACGATGTCATAAATAACTATACCGCCGATAGTTGTTGTTGACAAACAACGGCAGTAATTTTATTCAAGGGAAAAGATCCCATTACACCGCCAGAACGTGTTGTTGACAAACCACAGCAGTAATTGTTTTCACCTCAATAGACGTCAGTGACTGGTTGAAATTACCGAAATACGACAACTTTTTACATGAAATAAACTTCGAATATACAAACTTTTCTTAACAAGGCTAAGAGAAAAAGATGTTTTATATGACACATTCTACCAGTGTCCCAAGTTTGAAGGTGTTTCGTTAGAAAACAAATGGTGTCCGCCAAATCAGAAAGATCCCATGTTTTACATGTAACAACAACGAAGATTGCCTGACAGACACGAAACAGCTTGTGAAGATGACCGGCACAGATAACCATCTCAGCCAAGTAACTGCACGGAAGACGGTTGTGTATCGCTGTGGATCAACTAAACCCTAATGCCTAGAACCAGCGACACACACTGAGTTGAAATGAGTTTTGAAAGAAATATGCGATGAATAACATGAGCAAGACAAGGCAGTTCAGGTATATAGAGGTCCTCTTCAAAAGTGAAGCCCGTGTACTGAAGCACTCCATAG
The DNA here is from genome assembly GCF_001194135.2 of Octopus bimaculoides. NCBI lineage: Eukaryota > Metazoa > Mollusca > Cephalopoda > Octopoda > Octopodidae > Octopus > Octopus bimaculoides. The sequence goes on from NC_068992.1 coordinate 7,628,305, forward strand.
TCATCATACGCAATGGGAGCTCTTCCCCTCCCCAATTTGTTCAGAGAGAAAAGCCTGTTGCGTTAAGATAGAGAGAATTCTAACTAATTTGGACATCTGGTGATTGTTAATTTGTTTCACATTCAGTGGAAGTGATACGCTCTCAAAGTGAAACATGTAGGGAGGGAGTTTGGGTTTAGGAAGAGAAGGAGGAGGAAAAGAAAACGAAGCTCAGCCGTCATAGCAACAAGTACGAAGCCAAGAAGTCTCCGAGAAAACTCACTAAAAGTAAGTGGAGATACTCTATATCTGTAGACATGTTTACACTGTTGATTATGTGAATACTAATTACTTTTCACAGAAACATTCTCGCTAAGGTTTAAATTTAATTAACCTAATTAGATTTTTAATATTTTGATACAGACCTACACGTTTAAATTACGAAAATTTCAAGTGATTCACTGAATGAATAATTTTTTGATTAGAAATGTTTCAATTCAAATTAATTGTAATATTGAATTGTCACAAAAACAAAAAAAAAATGGCTTCCATATAAAGCGAAGCTCGATGTTAATGCCAGTTTATAACTGCTAGTGAGCCATTATTTCAACAGCTGTCACCACCCAGGAATTCACTAACACTTGAAAATGGTAAAGTTTTGAAAAGGTAATTGAACAAAATCAACAACAATCAGAAAAACGGAGATATTTTAATGTAATTTTCTACATGTACCTTTCAGATGGTGTAGATTTCATTTATATCGGAAGTTGTGAAAAAAAATTTATTGGAGGAAGAGGAGATGCAATTTTTAGATAATTCCGCTGGTTTAGGATTAGAAATAAGTTATAAATCATCTGAACTGTTTCAATATGTTATGGCTTTTGGTATGTTCTCAGTTGCTTCGTTTCCATGAGGTTTCGTATTGAAGTATATAACATTTAGAGAACATACCCGCGGCAAGCTTGCTGCCATATCTCAATAGTCATTAGAGGGGTTTCCCAGCGCCCCAAAATTTTCAACCTAAGGTGGCGTATTGTTTTTTTAATGTTTATTGTTTTGTAATTCGTTTTCAATTGTGTTCTCTGTTTTGTCCATTTTTCTAATTTATGTAATATATATTGATTGTATGAGCAAAGAAACGCGAATATCTAATAATAAACAATTAATTCGTTACCATGTAATTATTTTCTGTTTCATCAATTAGCGTAAAGTACGTCCTGACACCTTCCCCATTGCTGTTGGATTACTTGTAGACATTTCTTTTAATCAAACACCGAGTCGTGCTCAGCTGACAATTTTTTGCTAGGATGTATTGTCATCATTCATCTATATATATAAAGATGAGAATGTGTGTCTGTCTGTCTGTGTGAATCCCAAAAACTTGAGAACTACGCAACCAATTTCATTCAAATTTTACACATGCCTTACTTAGGGTCCATGTAGTGTTTTAGGCCAAAATGTTTTTTAGCTTCATGCCTAGTGCGAGTCCAGTGCAGTATTACATCTCATCCACTATTGCAGTATTACGTGTCAAAAGTGAAACAATAACATCTCTCTATTCTAATGTCAGATATTTTCACTTTAATACTGAAAGTATTAAAGTGAACCTATTATCTCACATATATACAGGCATACATATATATATACATACTTACATATAATAAATACTAGCAGAGATACCCGGCGTTGCCCGTGTTACATGCAATGGAAGAGTTAGACTTTTCTGTTATAATTTCTTTAATGAACTGAAATACCTATGATTCGAATTAGATGTACATATATAGATAAAGATGTATAGTCAAACAAACAAAGACGAGTGATTACAATATCTTGCTTTTGCTTACACACACAGAGGATAATAAAAAAAAAGCAAACAAAAAATAACAACAAACAAACAAAAAATGCAGTACTTACGACATTTGGATGACTGAGTCCTAATAACACTTTGATTTCAACAGTGACCACTCGACTGTGAGGCTACAAGTGAAAAAATATATTTGTTTACATAGGTTATCACTGAATTGGTTAACCCTCTTGACCCTGCAAATACGCTTCAGCGAGAACGATCTCTGTGAACTGCATCTTGGGAAAAGATAAAAATCAGATGGTCACGTGGTTTTGTGTTCATAGCTGAAAACAATGACTTTTCTGCCAATTACTGAATCATAAACACTAATTTTTGCGTTTTCCTGGAGGTATAGCCAAATGAAATCGCACCCCGCTAAGTCATCCTTATTGATTCAAAAGGATTAATGAATACATCGTTAAAGAAAAGCAATAATAATAATTATAATTATAAAAATAATAATAATAGCCCTGATGCAGTACCAGACAATGGCACTCATGGCTTCTCATCTTAACTGATTGGAAGTGTGATCATATATATTGTTTTGTCTTGGTATAAAAGGTGGGCTACAGCAAATATTCTGCTCAATACCTCAGATTTCTTTGTCAGTTGTTTAACCTTAATCAGTTGAGCGTGTCTCTTATTGGCTGACGACATGGGGATCTCTGAAGAATAACAAGTGGTTGACTGAACAGGAAGTGTGATATTGAAAGAAAGGGCCTGAAAGTTGTAATGGAGGAAGTGAAACAGTGCCTCGTTGCAAAGATGGTAAGATACGACCAAAGAATGAAGGGACGCCAGCAGAATAGGTTATTCAGAGTAGATCAGAAGAGATTCTACAAAGAAATAAATGGAGAATGTACAGATGAAAAGGTGACACCAGATAACATTGTAAGTCAAAGGTTTTGGAGTGACGTCTGGAGCAAAGACAAGGAGCACAAGAAGGATGCTGAATGGTTGCAAGAACTGAAGCAGTAGCCTGTCCAAAAACAGCCAGAACTAGTCATTTCAGTTAGAAAAGTGAAGGAAATCAGCAAAAAAAAAAAAAAAAAAAAAAAAAAAAAAAAAAAAAAAAAAAAAAAAAAATGGGCAGCTGGAAGACCCCAGGACCAGATGAAGTTCAAGGCTACTGGATCAAAAGATTTGGTGAATGTCATGCATGAATATCTGCAGAACTCAACACCTTGTTAAATGCCAAATTATCGTTATTATTATTATTATCATCATCATTATTATTATAATTATTATTGTTATTAAGCCCTTCTTTTCAAAACTTGATCGCGTGCCTAAATTAGAAATATTAACGTTGTGGTCGTTGTCGATGTTTTTGGAGCAACAAGTACGTTAATCATGTTCCTCTTGGTTTCCGAGTTTAAATTTTTCTGACTTCAAAATATGTGCTTGCCAAATACTGGGTTAAGGGGTCGGTTTAATCTTATACAAAAATATATTGGTGCATTGCCTGGTCAAAATCACTGTTTCTATGACAAAAGACAAGAGGAATCAGTGTAACATGCAGACAGACAGAATTAGCTACTTGAATGTATCTAGATAGGTTTGGTCACGTTTTACATTTGTTAACAACATATATTTCGGTAGTGTTGTGAGAGTTTTTGTTTTTTTTTTCTGGCATTAACAATAAAATAAGTATCTCTGATTGATATCGTGACAGTTATCGTGTAGAGAAGCCTCAACACGATGGCCCATCCTCTTATCATATCATATCTTTGATATAAAAATATTCCCGCCAATCTCACCTGTTTGCCACCATTGGTAACACTTGTTATCATTTATTTTTCAGTTATTGGGCTGTGACCATGATACAGCACTGCCTTGAAGGGTCTTAGTCGAACAACTCGACCCAGTACTTATTACTATTTTTAGCTTGGTAATTATTCTATCGGTTACCTTTTTGCTGAACTGCTAAGTTATGGAGATATAAACAAAATGCTTAGCGGCGTTTCATCCATCTTTATGATCTGAGTTCGAATTCCACTGAGGTCGACTTTGCATTTCATCCTTTCAGGAACGATGAAATAAGTACCAGTTGAGTACTGGGGTCGATGTAATCAACTAACTCCCTCCCACAAAATTTCAGGTTTTGTGCCTATAATAGAAATGATTATTAAAAGGTGGCAAGCTGACAGAGTCATTAGTTTACCAGGCAAAATGCTTAATGGCATTTTGTCCCTTTTTACGTTCTGTGTTCAGATTCCACCGAGGTCAGCTTTGCCATTCATCTCTTTGAGGTAGATAATATATAGTAACAATTGAGTACTGTAATCGATTACCCCTGCCCCCAAATTTGAAGCCATCATTAAAACGGCAGTTGCTTGGTTGAATCATTACAGCGTTGAATGAAAGATCTCATGGTATTTAGTTACCCGCCCCCTTTGCATTCTGAATTCAGATCCCATCAAGGTGAATTTTTGTTTTTCATCTTTCACTGTTCGATAAAATAAAATAACACTCAAGAACTGGAATCACCATAATCGATGATGCAGCACCACAAATAGTAAAATCTCGACATATTGTGTGTTGAAATACAGAGTTCGACTTACACAGTTATCGTGCTTGTGTCAGGGCCCCGAGAAAATTTTTGCAAGGCGTATTAAGACTTCTTTTGAGTCTCGAGTGTTGGCTTCTCTCAAAATTAAGAATCATGATCCAAACGGCCCTTAAATTCTTAATTAAATCTTATCAATAATTACTAAGTAAATCTTATCAATAAAGACAATTGCATTACCTGAAACTTGGTGTTTTTGTTTTTCCGTTGTTAACTGAATAAAGTTACATTAACTTTTGACCAACGTAGATAACTTTTTTGAGAATGATTATGAAATGTAATTGAGCATGGTGGCTAATGTCAAGCTATCTAAATATGATCACTAATAAACTTCCATAATTGCTTTATTCCCTGTGCACCAGAATGACCAAATAACGCATTATATACAAAGCGACGATAAGCCTAATCAGCTAATGAACTTAGCCTTTCTGGCATTTTTTTAATCAGCAAAATAACAGCCACGAAATGTGGTTTGTGCTGGATACCAATATTTGATTATTTTTATATGGTTTAGTTATTTACGTCTCTATGAACTTATTGTCTTCTTGTTTAGTTGGTTGATGCAAAGTTTATTTCCATGTGCGATGCTGATGTATTGTGTTTGGGGTTGTCTCTGGTTGTAATTAGATTGGATATTCCTAATGTGTATTTGGGGGTTGTATTTTTTGTTGTTGTTTTGTAGAATATGTTTATTTTTTATATTGGTGATTGAAGTGATTGTGTGTATTGAATTCTGAAAACGTTGTCAGGTTTTGTTTTTTGATGGAATTCATTCTGGATCTTTTCGGTTGCTGTCACAGATTTGGAAATTTTAAAATTAAGTGAATATTTTCAAATTTTGGTGAATTGATGTAATTTTCACGCTGAATTTTAATTTAAGATTCATTTATTCCCAGAAAAATTTTGGAAAGTGTTACAGTGGTTCAAATCAGAAAACAGGAATTGGAAGCTGTGCATCTACGTGATAGCAGTCTGTCACAAAATGACTGAAATAACAACAGGCACAAAATGCTGTAGTTTTAGCAACAATGTGGAACTTATCCACAATGTGAAGATATCACCGACAATCTTCTCCGACTACAACATGATAGAACTGACAATGTAAGGTCCAAAATTAATCAATAATGTATCCCACACAGATGGCATTCAAACCGTTTCCAGTCTGAACTTCTACAAGGCTGACAGGAAGTCAATTGAAAAACAGATATTCCAGCAGAATTGGCTTAAAAGTCTCTTTATGAAAGATATTGATATGAAACTTAAAGAATTCATGTCAATAATGCGATCCATTTGCATTAAATTTGTCCCAGAGAAGAGAGCGACAACTTACAAAATAATCATTCTCCGAGACAGGAAAGTCTTGTAGTAACGCCGTGCGCATGCGTGGAATTAAACAACCAAGCGTTCCCGCTTCTATTCTATCTCTTTCTCGGTCGGCCGGCCATGAGCATGGACGTGTCAAGCAGTGTCTCCAACATTCCAACTCTGGAGACAGTCTCTTTCTTGCTGGCCAGCGATTGAGCATGGACGTGTTTAGCTGTCTCTCACCATCTTTCGGACTTACGCTCGACAGCTCGCTTACATCTACATACCAAACATCCCAACAACAATGCTCACACACACAGAAGGAGTAACAACAAACAAGAGCTAAAGATGTATATATTTACCACCTGAATAAATGTTGTTTAAGTTGATAGTCTGGAGTTCAGCGTTCCGTTATATTCTTAATATTATATAGGAAAGTCAGGTATACATCTAATGATGTATAACCAACTTTCCTATAGTCTTTATGAACTGGGGAATAATGATGCCCAAAATCTTAAGTCAACAACTTAGTGATAGCGAGAAATTCCTACTCAATGAGGCACTTTTAGAGATCGAAAATAAACTCAAACCTTCCCATGAAAAGAAGGGATAGAAAGAGAAACCAGGGCGATGGAAAATATAAAAATGGATCCTTCTACTAGAAAGAGTCTGCCTCCGTGCACTAGATGATTGAAGAAGACGGCTTACTGACAGCAGGCCCCAGGAGGATAAGTGAAGTGCTAAATAAACAATTCCAAAGTGTCCTTACCTCTCCGTGTAAAACATGGAAATAAGTAACCCTGATGAGTTATTGTGTTGATCCACATGGGAAAGACACAGCTATCAATTACATCGACTTAAAAGACGAAGATGTAATATCGGCCATCGATGAGATGAACTTAGCAACAGGCCCAGATGGATTTCCACCTGTTCTTCTAAATACATGCAAGAAAACTCTCGCAAAACTACTGCAGATACTTTTCCAAAGTTCCCTTGGTAAACTCCCCCAAATTGTTAAAAGAAGGCACAAAAAAAAAGAGTAGCTCTGTCCATCTCGCTACTTCACCAAAGAAATCCAAACACACTGAAAGTTGGTGCTCTAGCATAGCTTCAGCCTCCGGCTGAAACAGGTATAAAAGCTAAAGAACGTGTGTGTGCGCGCGCGCATACATATATATATATATATATATATTTATATGTGTGTATATATCTATATATGTGTATATATATATATATATATATATATATATATAT
>NC_068992.1:7635439-7637751 GCF_001194135.2 Octopus bimaculoides
AACAGGAAGTAAGAGTGAGAGGAAGTTGTGGTGAAAGAGTACAGCAGGGTTCGCCACCATCCCCTGCCGGAGCCTCGTGGAACTTTAGGTGTTTTCGCTCAATAAACACTCACAACGCCCGGTTTGGGAATCGAAACCGCGAATCCGCTGCCCTAACCACTGGGCCATTGCGCCTCCACTACACTCACACTACTATTAGAACAATTTACCCAAGTTTACAATTCTTTCACTTCACTGGGTGATTCTTCATGTCAGTCGTCAGGCCACAAAAAGCAATATGGACACGAGTATGATTTTATTAAACCAGCACGTGATCTGGCTGAGAAATCACAACGTGGACATTGGTGGTTTGCAGGAAGACTTGTTCTGTTAGTTTATTTTCCGATTTTCCCATAACCGACCTTGATTTCCTTTGAGTTTCAAAATTTTGAAGCTGGAAAAAGTACTCTTTCCGCCAATCTGCACAGTTTCTCGCAAAATTCTCAAAGTTTCTTTTAGTAATATTCAAACGTTTCAAATTATCTTTGAATTCGTCCTTATACCGTAGAAGCGGCCGGCCTACATTGCGCCGAGAATTTACAAGCTGATCATAAAAAGATTCGTTTTAGTATTCGATCATTATTCATGAGGAGGATGTGTCCACACCACCGCATCTGAGACTTGATCAAGAAAACCGCTATACAAGGTATTCTACACATTTCTAGGATAGTGCTATCTTTAATTCCATCATACCATTTAACTTCGCATATTTGCCTAAGACATCTCATATGAAAGCTGTTCTGTTGACTAATGTGCTTACGATAAGGGTTCTAGGACAACTGAATTCTATTTTTGTTTGAACTGAGACATTATGGGCATTACCAAAGTCGATCAAAAAGATTCTCGGAGCTGTACTGGCCTTTCCAATACGAGTTTGACCCTCCCTATCGAGTTTAAAATCAAATATGTGAAAGCATCAACTGTTTCCAAAGCTTTGTTTTCTACAAATACGCTGGGCAAGATTTCTAGATTATTACCAGGGTGTGGTTGATACAACAGTTTTTGATGCTAATAGTTAAGCCAAAAGATCAGGCTACCGCTGAAAATCTGTTAATGATGTACTGGATGTTCTCGAGTATATAAGCAACTAGGGCGCACTCATCTACAAACATAGTTTGAGATGCAACTTTAGTCCTTACTTTGAAACGTTGTTGATTGAAGATGCCACCCGTTCTCCTGTCTTCAAGAAACACACCCTTTTCTACATCAGAGAAGATACACTCCAGCATTACTACAAAAATTGTGCAAATAATACTGGTGCCAAAACACAGCCTTGTTTTATACTATTTTTAATATCAAAAGGCTGAGATTAACTGCCATTTGAGGGAACAGATGTCTCCATATCTTTATGCAAGGACGCAATGACATTTAGAATTTAGATGCATTAAGAATTTCAATTTTAGTGTTTATCCATAATGTTATTGCTTTTAAACCTGTTAATTAAGTTTACCTGCCGATAAAAGTCAAATTTACTCAGCAAGATCAAGCGTAGGAGTAGCTGTGTAGTAAGTAGCTTGCTTACCAACCACATGGTTCCGAGTTCAGTTCCACTGCGTGGCACCTTGGGCAAGTGTCTTCTACTATAGCCTCTGGCCGACCAAAGCCTTGTGAGTGGATCTGGTAGACAGAAACTGAAAGAAGCCCGTCGTATGTATGTGTTTGTTCCCCAACATCACTTGACAACCGATGCTGGTGTGTTTACGTCCCCGTAACTTAGCGGTTCGGCAAAATAGACCGATAGAATAAGTACTAGGCTTACAAAGAATAAGTCCCGGAGTCGATTTGCTCGACTAAAGGCGGTGCTCCAGCATGGCCGCAGTCAAATGACTGAAACAAGTAAGAGTAAGAATAACATTACATAACTATAAAGCAGTGGTATATAAAGCACCCACTGACAAAATTTCAAATCTGTATGTAAAAATTTACAAAGTTAGAAGCAAATATTGTAGTCATCCCTCTTGAACCTGAATGATTCAGAATAACGTGAACAAATAAGCATTTAATATGAACACTAAGGCAGCCAGCTGGCCGAGTGGTTAGCACGCCGGGCGAAATGCTTAACGGTATTTCATCTGTATTTACGTTCTGAGTTCAAATTCCGCCGAGGTCGACTCTGCCTTTCATCCTTTTGGGGTCGATAAATTAAGTACCAGTTGCGTACTTGGGTCGATCTAATCGACTGGCCCCCTCCCCAAAATTTCGGGCCTTGTGCCTAGAGGAGAAAAGACTATGAACCCTAAAGATGTTTTTAGGTGTTTTTTTTTTTTGTTACA
>NC_068992.1:7637766-7640902 GCF_001194135.2 Octopus bimaculoides
GTGTTTTTTTTTTTGTTACACATAACGCGGCTTCGCTCGGTTGGGATTACACGTGTGTTACTTTGACATCATCATTCCATAAAATTTGTTCACGAGGAGAAAAATATTGAAAAATATCAATAGATGTGTGAGTGTTTTAGATGTGTTTTATGCCTTTTTTTTCAATAAAAAATTAACGTTAACGGATTCACGTGAACTTCCGTTACATTTTCAAAGAATTAACGATTAACGAAGTTACTTTTTGGTTAACGGATTAACGATTAACGAAGTTAACTTTTCGATTAGCGGTGCCTGTCTCTATATGCACACACACACACATACATATAGCAAATGCAGACATGATTACAGCTAACATTAAACTTACCCTTTTGGTTATCTTTTTCACTGCCCACTGGGTGTTATCTTTTTTATTCCGACAGGAATATACAATAGCACTGGCACCTCTGTAATTAAAGAATTAAGTAATAATCACTTAACAACAACAACAACAACGTTATTCAATTAAGATTAAGGAGTGAAAAATGAATATGAAAATATATTGAAATATTTGGGGTCATCATTGAATCAGATATAGCAAACATAGACACATGAAGAAGGTACCTATGCTTGCTCGTGACTATACGGTCACCTAAAATAATAAGTGGAGCCATGGTACATGTTGTTACCAAGTCAGAGTCGCTTGCGAGTGAGAACTGTCGTTTATTTTCATATCAAACAGATATCACATTCATACCCCAGAGACTATTTGAAGGCCTAACTGATGTCAAACACACTATATGGAGTTCTTATTGATATCAATCACTATGTGGGGAGTCCGTGAATATAGAATATATTAAATAAAGCCGTCAGCGTAGTCGAGTGGTAAAAAGCTTGTTTCCCAACCACATGGTTCAAGGTTCAGTCCCACCGCGTAGCACCTTGAGCAAGTGTCTTCTGCTGTAGCTTCAGGCCGACCAAAGCCTTGTGAGTGAATTTGGTAGACGGAAACTGAAAGAAGCCCGTCGTATGTGTATGTGTGTGTGTTCACAATACCGTTTGGAAATCGATGCTGGTTTGTTTACGTCCTCGTAACTTAGAGATTCGGCAAAGACAACGACAGAATAAATAGCAGATTTAAAAAAAGATAAGTACTGGGATCAGTTTGTTCGACTAAACACTCCAAGACGCTGCCCCAGGATGGCCGCAGTCCAAGGACTGAAACGAGTGAAAGAGAGAGTTTAACATAGTCAGCAAGAATATATTGTTCCGTTTTTCTTTTTTTTCACACGGCTCAAAGTCACATACACTGAGAAGAGTACATTGAATGGATTTGATCCAAACGCATCAAATTTTGCCACAAGGCCAGCAATTTCAGAGGAGAGGATAAGTCGATTACATCGACTCCAGTGCTTAATTGATACTTATCTTATCGACTCCGAAAGGATGAAAGGCAAAATCGGCCTCGGCGGAATTTTAATTCAGAACGTAAAAATGCTCGAAATGCCGCTAAGCATTTGCCTCGGCGTGGTAACGATTCTACCAGCTTTCCGCCTTACCCAAACGTATTACTGGTATTATTTTAATTACTCCAGAAGAGTAACGAACACTGTCGACACTGATGGGACTTGATATTCAGGACCAAAGCAGACGGGATTTAATACTTTGCTGCATTTGGTTAGACTATAAAAGCTATAATCATAGCAAAGATTAAATATTCATAGACAACTACAACTTTGAACCTTGATTTTGTACCTGATAAATGCACTTTTCCTTAGTCTTATTCTTCAACTCCATAGATAATAACTTATAACTTTTCTTTTCGTAAGTCTTTGACAACATACTGTCGCAGGAATGTGAGGGTATGTCCAGGCCCGTGTAAAGCCTGTAATAGACAGGCTAGGTATGAAATATGGGCCTCATTTCAACTTGTAACAAGCCCAGCTCAGGGCTCTCTGAGGAGCATTATAGGCTCCAGGGCAAATCAATGCATTTGGCTCCTATAGTATTTATTGACAGTTAGCTACAGCATTCATAGATTAGGATCGGGCCCCGCGAGGCATCCGTACAATAATCCACTGATGGTATAGGATATAAGCCCTACACTAAAGGTAACAATAACAAAATCAACAACCTCCGAGGTTCATTGCCAACAAAGAGTACCTCATATACTATCTCCTGCTGATTATTATCATTCCATACATATCCTGTCCAACTACAATTCCAAGATACACACCACCCCGACTAGAGATGGATGCGGTCAAGTGGACTAGCTGGCATAGTTAGAAGCACAGGGGAAGACTCTTTGGTAAAGAATTATCTTTCTTTTTTTTTTTTGCAATAAATCGTTTTAGTTCTTTTATTCTGTTAATTGTAATTACATCGTTAACGTGTATATTCCCGTAATCCACGCATAGATCGTGGCTTCTTTGAAACGTATGACTTAACAGTGCTGTCTTAAAGCATAAAGCACACTGGCTAGTTACCCAATTCTATTGTGGCTTGCTGTCAATAAATAAATACTATAAAGCCCAATACATTGATTTGTCCGGGGGCTTATAATGCTCCTTAGAGGGCCTTGTGCTGGGCCTGTTATAAGCTGAAATGAGGCCCATATTTCACATCCAGCCTGTGTCTCTTAACAGGCTTTGCACGGGCATGGACATATCCTCTCTGTAAGAACGACCGTGCGAACCAAAGGAGAAATGGTGACGAATGGAAAACAGGCTCCTTTTTAACGCGTCACACGGTCGACACAAAATATAACGATATATGTTACGATACTATAATATAGAGAACTAAGAAATGCCAGTAAGGTAATGATATAAGATGACTCAACCGATAAAGATGAATAACAGTAAGATTTATTGTAGCATTAAACTGTATGTCTGTGTGTGAGCGAATGCGACATAATAAAACACAATATAAGACAGGCCGTCATGTAAACAAAAGAGTGTGTATACAACTATATGTATGTGAATGCAAGAGATACAAAGCATAGAAAGAGTCTGTAACACAGGATAATAAGATACCAGTTCTGTTAAGGTACACAGTAGTTAGATTGTCTGTATATAAGAGGTTAAGGTTAAGGCAGAGCTAAGTCACTTGTCGTGATGTTGAGGCTTCGATGCCGGGCCGGATTCTTGATACAGATGTTCTT
>NC_068992.1:7641185-7648355 GCF_001194135.2 Octopus bimaculoides
GCTGGTAGTACGTAGTTGAACGATGCTGGTGATTTCGTCGCTGGAACTGGCTGGTTGGTTGGTGCTGTGTTACGCGTGTGGTCAACGACCAGATCTGTGAGGATCTGAGCCGCGACAAACTGGCGCGGATAATTTAGGCTATTTATAGATACAGATAGGCTCCAGAGAGCATCAGAAAAATACTCTCTCACGTGACCTTATTAGTGGCTACGGTTGGTCGGTTTGCGTCCTGGGGCGAACGGACTGGAGACAAATGCCGCGAAAATAAAAGTCAGTCAGGTGATGGACAACAGCAAGGCGGGAAAGAGTTGTTCCCTGCTATGCTCGCATTTGTAAAACAAATAACCGTGAGAGAGGTGGTTTCACTACATCTGCCTCTTGCGATCGTACGTTACCAAAGAGTTACGAAACGAAAAATGCAGATATTCGCTTTCACATAACAACATACGTGTTTGTACGTTCCTTTTGTGGTTATTATTGTTCTGAATGTTCATGTTGATGTTCGAGATGGTAACGGGTACATAATATTGATTTCTCCTTTTGACATAAATATGTCTTTTTACTTAACAAAGCTAAAATACAATCGATTATGTTATCTTATCAACTCTGTGGGTTTTGGTTTCAGAAACAAGAGGTACTGTTGAAGATAATGTAAACTGTGTCGGTGGTGGTTTCTCCGTTTTCCACCCTCTCATATACATCTTAGAATTTATATACAAACAATTGAACAATGCTTCTTTTATGGTTCAAAATATATTTAAAAACGCTGTTATGAAAAAGTTTATTTACAGAAACCACTAAGAGAAACAAACGGTATTGTATGAGATAGACACTGTAATATATTGTTTATTCATATTATTAGCAGTATTGAAGCAAGCACCGTGGAACCATTTACAAATTTAAAGATTCATTTACACGTTAAGAAGAAATTAGAAGATCAGATAAATATCGTTTTTTACGTTCAAAGTTCAAATCCTGTCCAAGTTAACTTTCCATTTCAGGGTTGATAAAATAAAGTACCAGTCAAATACTGGGTTAGATCTAATCGAGTTGCCCCTCCTCTCAAAGTTGCTGACCTTTTGCCTAAATTAGAAACAATTATTTATTCCATTCCAATAAAAAAATTGTTTAAAGGCAGAATTTTGGAAAAGCTGTAATAAGGTTATAGAAAGAAAAAGGTACGACTCCTATGTATTTTCCCCTTCTCTTTCCAACATTTTAAACTTTCATACAACGGGAATTATGATTCAGAAATATTTGTTTTTCAAAAATTTTGATTTTTGTTTTCCAATTTTGCTCCCTCCCCCAAATTCTAAGTCCTTTTCATTCTCCCACGAGGAGGGGATAGCTTTTCAAAAAACCAGCCGTAGTGTCTCAACCTGTGAGAAACAGAAGTCCCAAATCGAGTTTTGGAATAGCTATTATTACCTTATAGAGAAGAGAAATGGCACAGAATGTGGTGGTGGTGGTGGGGGGGGATTGGCGCAACAATGTAAAAAGGAATTTGGAATTTTGTGGGGGAAAAAGAAATCTCTCAGATCGTAATTCCTGATGTAACAAACTCAAGAATACAGAGAGAGAGAGAGAGAGAGAGAGAGAGATAGAGAGAGAGAGAGAACACCCGCTTCTGTGCCTTTTTCGTTCCCCATGAGATAGTGAAAGCTATTCAAAAAATACTCCCTTATAAAATCTGGGATTTGAAAGAGGAAACAGGAATCTGCGAGGTATGGGCCACTTGCAACTATAATAACAAGGGCCACAGAGGGAAATGGTTCCAAATGAGAATCCAAAACGGTTTCATGAACCCAGTCCCCTGAATGTTTGCTTATTACTGTTATTGTTTTAAACATTTGTAGAAGGGATTGGTATCTTGTTGCATTTGTACCCTTCATCTTTTCGGGGCCGATAAAATTAAGTACCAGCTGAACACTGGGGTCGATTTAATCGACTGGCCTCCTTCTCTCAAATTTGCTGACCTTGAGCCAAAAATTACAAAGAATTATAGTTGTTGTTGTTGTTGTGTCAGCTGTCTTCTCTTTATGATCACATTTAGTTCAATATATATTCTTTAGTCAATCCAAGTTTAATTCGTTGCTTTAAAAAAAAATGTAAAACTAAAAAAAGAAAAAGATTTATTCCTACTTTGTCTTTTTTAGAAAAAAAGAAATTAAATCCCGCCAGAAAATCATTAATGTTTTAGAAAATCAAGAAATAATAATCAGTTTATTTCAGTGAAAAGATTTGTGTGTGTGTTTTTAAAATTATTACAACTTAAATAAAACGTCCGAAATAATTTCTACGTTACCTTCCAAGTTCATCTCCCATTTCGTATCGATCTACAAATGGAACATCCTTTATACTTTCGGCCACCCAATAATCCGTTTTTGCTGCCATTGGTTCGGGTTCTTTATAACAAATATTTCCTATCTTTGAAGTTGATGGAACAAATAAACAATAGTATGACGGCACCTATTACTGCTGCTGCTGCTGCTACTACTACTACTACTTCTACTACTACTACTATTACTACTACTGTATTTACTATTACTACTACTGTATTTACTATTACAACTACTACTGACTCCAGTACTACTTTCCAAATATTTCGTGTTTCTCTTTCGCTTTTCTTTCTTTCGCTTGTCTTTCTTTTTCTTTTCTTTCTTTTATGTTTTTTACTTTTTTGTACTTTTTTTCCTAGGGTTATATTGCTGTAATTGCTTGGCAACAGGTGATCAAATATCGATTGGAATGGTAAGAAAATAACCACAGTTAACAATATATATTCTACAGCTATATAAAGATATAAGAATATAACTTTATATATTCATTAATGCACGGATAGTTGAAGATACAGTCAGAATCTTGCCCACTTTAATGGGAAAGTATATATTCACAATCAAGTTTGGCTCCCACAGACCGTTATGCACCAAAGTGGTGAAACCCAACGCGGCGTTTTCGCCCTGCACATCATTATTCCAGATTGTCAATGCTTACAAACAGTCCAATAAGAGTTACCTCCCTTACGTTTCGTGTCTTTCTTTGTTTTTCTTGTTTTTATATTGATTTTGTATTGTTTTGGTGACGAAGTGATTGCGGAATCTCTGCTTTTTTATTTTTTATTATTTTCATTGAATTTGGGTTTAACGTAAACTCGTAACAAACCATTTCCGCGGTTAAAACTACTTTTATGTATATCGCTAACCCTTTCATATCTTTCTATTTTTCCTGCTGATGTGTATCGAGAGATCGATTAGCCAATATTGTAAACTACCACACCTGTGATCTGAAAGTTGTCAGCCGATCCACTAAATGCAGCCTACATGTTTATTTATTAATCGAGATTAGCCATTCCTTCATATACATTTAGACTGTACTCTACACCCACCCTACACGCGGTGGTTAATTGAGATGCGTTTGTGTATGCGCGCGCGTGTGTGTATGTGTATGCGCGCGCAATGTTTGCAGTTGGGACATACAACACCTCCACTGTGTCGTCCGTTTCTGTACGCTTGTTGTTGTCGTTGTTATTGCTTCTGCTGGTTAACTTCACACCAGACCTGATCGTAGTCAAAGCTGTTCCAAAACGGCCATCACCCGTTTTGGGGCTGTTGTTTTTTTTTCACCCTGGTGTTGTATATTGTGTATCTAGGTCTACCTCATAGAATGTGTCCTCTCTTTCTAAGACGGTTAGGTGTATTTAGAGGAGATTTGGCTGCTATTTCTAGAGGGTCGAATGACCACTTTGAAGCTCTCTCACTGGTTACGGCTCTTCTTAATCCAGTTGGTTGTAATTGTTTAACCCTGGGCCATGCCCTCTCCCCATTAAGCACACCTGTGATTAAATACACCCTGGACGTGCTCAGCCATTTCTATTTATTTATTAGATTCCCAATCTACTGAATGTACTATCACTATTGTAGTGTAGTTAAGCTTGATAAGTTGCTTGTTACTATATCTTATAGCATGCACTTATACAAATCCCCCCCCCCCACCGAAAGTTACGTCTCCTCATAACTTTCAAAAAAACTGGAACTTTTAAATGAAATTTTCTACAAATACCTTCCAGACGGAATAGATTCAGATTGTATCGGAATCTGCTGTAAAACAATTTTTCTGAACGGGAGAGGAATTTCGGATAATTCACACGAGTCGATTTTGTTTCCTCATAACTTTCAGAAAATTGCGTATTTTTTAATGAAGTTTTCTACATATACCTTTCAGCTGATGTACATTACGATTATATCGGAATTTAATGTACAACAACAACAACAAAATAACTGTGGCTGTCTATACCATACATGCTGACATATATTGCATAATTTTTATAAGATTTCAAGTTTGATTTTGTAGTTATATATGTGTGATGTGTGTCAACGTGTATGTGCACTCGCTCACCAATTTTTTTTCCACATTAAATCCCGATATAATCTACACCCTCTAAAAGTTACTAATTTCATTAAGAAATATCTGTTTCTGAAAGTTATGAGGAGCAAAATCGAAGAGCAGAACCCGTGTAAATATGCCTATCTCTGTAAAAATATGCCATCTTTGCTTCTATTAATTTTGCAAATAATGAAGAGTTTAGTAAAATAATTTTATCATTGTTAATTTGGTGGTTATAACAAAAAATTAATATTATGGGGAGCGGTCTGCATGAAATATGGATCATCATCAGGCAGGCCACACTACTAAAATAATTCAAGGTATTTTTTCATTAGGCCATTCAGAAAGTCCCGTGGACCGCAGTTTTCCCATGACTGCTCTACACGATTACTTGGCCTGTTAGAATTAATTAATTAATTAATTAATCCATACATTCATTCATTCATGCATACATACATTTGTTAGTGAATGCTTAAAGGATAATCTGGATAAACTGGGATTTTCAGAAAGAGAAATCGACTGACTGATTCGTACATTACAAGTGCAATCTGTAAATGGAACAGTAAAAATATGCATGACTTTTCTCAAGTTCCAAATGTGAATTTGTCTGTGTTAACTACATCCCTAGGACAATTTACTTAGAATTTTTTTTCGGCTGTAAACTGCATATTAACTGCAGAGAATACCTCTGAAGGTATTTTCCTTGCCATACTTTCATAGATGACAGGTTTAAGACATGTCAGTAGTATTGTTTTCTTTTTTCCTCTTAAATTAGTGTTTATAATGTCAATATTATTCTCAACTTGTAGAAAACTTTTAAAAACTTCATTCTCGGCTTAAATTTCTAATTAATCCCATATCACTTTTCAGGCAGTAATATCTTTCAGAAAAATATTGTCACCGTGTCATCTTATTCTTTTCACTTACAAAAGTAAAGTTTTGTACCTAAGAAAGAAATCTGCTTCCTGATTGTACTATTGTAGCAACGCAATAATAAACGAGGTATTCTGATCAAGTGCAGTGCTGATACTTGCTCTCAAATTCGTCCACAAAAAATATAGTATTTTTTATATATTACTTCATGTCAAATCAATAAGAAGTGGTATTTCTTGTTACTTCTAACCAATTAGATCTGGCAATATCTATTTATATTTTTATGACTTGTTACACGAACAAACGTGTAACATTTCATTGTGAACAAAAAGAAAAGCAAAATAACAGAAGAAATATCCAAGTAAAATGAGGCAATCAACAGGGAAAATTGCGAAGGAAAGGAAATGCTCCAGATATTCAGTCGATAAGAACCAAATCAAATGATTTAAAACTGGAGGGATGGTGCAAACTTGTAAAGACTAAA
Organism: Octopus bimaculoides; assembly: GCF_001194135.2. NCBI lineage: Eukaryota > Metazoa > Mollusca > Cephalopoda > Octopoda > Octopodidae > Octopus > Octopus bimaculoides. The sequence goes on from NC_068992.1 coordinate 7,646,926, forward strand.
ATCAAAAAAATATAATGGCCATAAGGATTGAAATGACTTGGAAGCATGCACTACACTTTCGCTAATTATCTTAAATGCCTAAATGAAGGTGGTGAGCTGACAGAAGTGTAATGTTGTTGGCATTTGTTCCGGTTTTTTACATTCTGAGTTCAAATCTCGTTGAAGTCAGCTTTGCCAGGGTGAATAGAATAATGCATCTATCAAGTACTGAAGTTGGTGTAATCGACTAATACTCTATATTTCTAGAATGCTCTATATTTCTAGAGCCAAATGGTTTTCTTATCAGAGTTTATTAATATTGCACCTTATATAGGTACAGGGCTAGAAAGCTGATGAAAAGAGGTTAACAGTTTGTTTCGACCTAGTATTTGATTTGCATTTCACTTTATCAACACTGGAGGATGAAAGCAGTGCAATCTTAAGCATGGTTAAACACAGAAGTTTTCTGAGTGACTCACAAGTCCAAGGAGCCCTTGGCTAATTTATGTATGTTGTGATTGTTTATGTAGGGACCCTAATGTACTTAACATTCCTTGTCCCAAAAAAGTGTTAAGAAGGTCCTGCATGAAATACAAAATTAACCTTTGGACAGATTTAAACTCAGAACATAAAGAGCCAGATCAAATACCACAAGGCATTTTGTCTGATGCTGTAATAGCTTCCATTAATGTGCCGTCTTTTCAATAAAATACAATCTAATTTATTTATTGCCATCTGAACATTATCTTTATGTAGAATTTTCATTTTTCTTTTGTTCCTCCAAACACTAGAAAATTGTTTTTTTTCTCTATTTTATATTTATTAAAAAATATAAAATAAAAAAAAATGGCGTCAACACAACATAATGAGACCGAGTTTAATATTCATTTCTTGAAGAAAATATCATTGTTTTGTTGATCAATTTGAAATTATCCATTCTATTGATTAGAAAACGTTTCAGTCAGCACAGTTAAGGTTTCTCATGTTTTTTGTTTTCCTTTATGGTGTGTTTATGTCACGTGGGCTGTGCTGGGTGTCTAATTCAGAGAGGACGTACAAATGAGACAGATTTCAGACGAGCAATACATTAAACAAATAGAATGGTTGGACTATTTCTCAACAAATAATTTACTCTCTGTCAGTCTGTTTGTTTCTGTCTTTGTCTCTGTCTGTCTGTCTGTCTGTCTGACTCTGTCTACCTGTCTGTCTGTCTGTCTGTCTCTCTCTCTCTCTCTCTCACACACACACACATCATCATCATCATCGTTTAACGTCCGCTTTCCATGCTAGCATGGGTTGGACGATTTGACTGAGGACTGGTGAAACCGGATGGCAACACCAGGCTCCAGTCTGATTTGGCAGAGTTTCTACAGCTGGATGCCCTGTATATCTATACAAATACACACGTATATACACACACATACACACACACACACACACACACACACACA
>NC_068992.1:7648375-7650940 GCF_001194135.2 Octopus bimaculoides
TATATATATATATATATATATATATGAGATTTTCTAACTGGCTACTTTGCTTGTTATATAAATTGGGTTGAGGAATAATTCATGAGTGTTTTTTTTTTCTTTTCAAATTTATTTTCAACAAAAATACTACAACAAATAAATCAATAATACACTCTCAGTTGCTGTTTACGACTTCCTCCCATTGTTCAATAAGTTTTTCGATGCCTTGGCAATAAAAATCTCCCAGTCTTGACGCAAAAGCCCTCAATTCCACGTCATTATTGAACGTTACACCGCACAAAGAGTTTGAAAGCAGTCGAAAGAGATGAAGATCTAACAGTGCTATGTATGGAGGATGGGGCAGCACCTCCCATTTGAGTCTGTCTGTCATTTTTCAGTCTTATTTCAAGATTTCTTGCTAATAAAGAAAGACTCAGTTTCTAACGTAGATTCAAGGTGCCTTCATTGGAATTTCGACATCAACAACAAGATGTTTTTGTTTGTATATGTGAAGATTTGTATGTCTTCTCATGCATATAGTTGCATATCTAGATATGCTCATATACATTTAAATGATAAACTATTGTTGTTCTTTAACTCCCTAGATCCAGTGTCATCTTAAGTCATGGGCTCACTGGACAGTTGCCTGTGGGCCGCATGAATCTAGGGGCTGCTAGTGTATGTTGTGACTTGTTGCCAATGCATTGCTTTTTCATGAGAGAAAGGAGGCTATAGTGCTGAAAGACTGCCATTCTTAGATCAATGCTGACCCTGGATTTAAAGGAATTCAACCATGACCATCCCATATTTTTATGGGATTCTTGCATTAAGACGGAAGATACTAATGGATATTTGGTTGCTATTTTCAGTAGACCGGGCAGCCATGCAAAAGGTTCCTGTTGATAACAAAGAGTCTCTCGGTTCCTCTGTGCATGTGTTGTAACATCAAACAGTATGAAACATGCTTGATAATTACGATATTGTGTGATAATGGCATATAGACATGAAACACAGATGAAAGATGGAGGCCATAGAGAAGAAATTAGTTGAAAAATAATGTGTTGGTTAGTTAGATGTTTGGGTGGTTGGTTTTGAGACGGCGATGCTGGTGGAGGTGGTGGTAGTGGTTTGACACAGGATAGCCTGGTCAAGCAAACTTTCAATCAAGGGCATTCCAGACATGGCAATAGTATATCTCGGACTACATTTTCCAATATGTTCTTTTTTAAAGAAAAAAGTCAGAAGAGTGTAGTTTGTATGCACGCATGGGGTGGTAGTGGGGAATCTGGCTGCTATTCCTAGCATGTCGAGTAAAGTGTGAGTGGTTGGAATTGAACAAAAAGCTAATAGCTTATTTGGTGTACAGAAACGATGAATATACAAACCATATACAAACTTTGAGGCACACATGTTAATACAGTGTGACTCAGGCCCCAATCCACAGTATCATATAATAATTCTGCTTGTCATTCCGTTACTTAGCCCCCCCCCCCGTTAGTAATGCTTTCACATGATTAGAGAAAAAGGGGGAGAAAAATCTCCACGAGGCTATGGCAGGGGATGGTGGCGAACCCTGCTGTACTCTTTCTCTCACTCTTACTTCCTGTTTCTGTTGTGCCTGTAATTCAAAGGGTCAGCCTTGTCACACTGTGTCATGCTGAATATCCCCAAGAACTGCGTTAAGGGTACACGTGTCTGTGGAGTGCTCAGCTATTTGCACGTTAATCTCATGAGCAGGCTGTTCCGTTGATCGGATCAACTGGAACCCTCGACGTCGTAAGCGACGGAGTGCCAACAACATATATATATATATATATATATAACATGATGGAATTTTATTCATAACTTTTCTTAATAGGTTATTACTATTGAATCCTTTCATAAAAGCAATTTGTTGATCTAAGTTGGCCTGTCCTCTCACTTCATGAATTTTCTTTGTTATATCTATCTGTTCATTGTTGGACAATCAATATATTCATTACCTTCAGCAATTGCAGAAATTCTACTCGAGACATCTGCAACCTAATTCTCTCTTCCTGGATGGCATTGTGTTTCGCATGAGAACACTGAAAGCTGTAATCTCCAACAGCAGACAGATTTGCATTTTAATAATAGTTTGAGGTCAGCAACCAAACAGAAATGCAATAAACTGACAGAATTGTTTAGGTGTCAGACAGAATACCTTATGGCATTTGTTCTGATCCTATACATTCTGAGTTCAAATCCTGCTGAGGCTAACTTTACCTTTTGTCCTTTCAGGGTTGATTTTAAAAAGAAAAAAGTTACCGGTCTACAGTGATGAACTGGTGGAAATGTTATTATAACAGGCAACACCTCTGGTACCCACTCCAGATTTATGCATTCTGATTTCAAATTCTACCCATTACAGAAAAACAAAACAAAAGGGACACTAGATATATATATATACACAGATATACATATATATATATATACAGATATACACACACACACACACACATATATATATACAGACACACACACACATATATATATATACAGATATACACACACACACACACATATATATATATATACAGATACACACACACACACACATACATATAT